>NC_137813.1:20921750-21056750 GCF_963921795.1 Nannobrachium achirus | reverse complement strand
ACACCACAACACTCCACACCACACCACACCACACCACACCACACCACACCACATCAAAATATCTACATTTTCCATTACACAAAAGTACCCCTATCGGTAAGAAACAAATTGACCCTTTTAACTGTGATTATAATACAATATAAATTTGTATCTTATATTTACAAGTGGCTTAGAGGCCACGCCCACTTCTCAAGCACGGACATGCTTGAAGCAAGCCTGATTCATGTCCGTGCTTGAAGCAAGCCTGATTCGCCCCCTGTCGCCACTGGGGGCAATGTGTTCACTGCTCTCTGGCCAGCCTGACACACACACACACACACACACACACACACACACACACACACAAATAGCTAATAGTTAGCTCACAACTTTCCACTTTTCTCTTTCACCTCAATCGCAGTAACATCCATTTATTTTTTCAAAACTTTTTTTTCCCCAATTTTTTTTCTCAAAATTTTCTTTTTCTCAAAAATTTTTTTTGTCAAATTTTTTTTTCTCAAACATTTTTTTTTCTCAAAAAATTTTTTTTTCTCATTTTTTTTTCTCACATTTTTTTCTCAAAAATTTTTTTTTCTCAAATTTTTTTCTCAAGAAACTATTTTTTTCTCAAAAAACTATTTTTTCTCAAAAACCTATCTTTTCTCAAAAAAAACATATTTGGCCATTACACACACCACACTGCCGCAACATGGCGGTGAGGGCCGCGCAGCGGCCCGAACTCTAGACTTTTCGGGCCGCAAACTTCTAGTTATTTACAACTATCCTAATTATAATGCACTACAATGGATTATAACTGTGATTATAATACACTATAAAGTATTAATATATTACTATGATAATTAAAATACACTATAATAGATTATAACTGTGATTATAACACAATAGAATCTTATGTATTACAACTATATCCTGGTGGTCTAAATGAAAAGTCAGTGAGTGATCAGTCATTATGAATTGTTTGCCCCTGTTAGGCCTAGCACAGACCTACTCTAGAGTGGATACTCTTTAGTACCACGTTTAGTACCACTTTCACACCACTCTGCTCAGGTCCTTGTAGTGGAATACCTGGCACAAGTGGGCGGTGTGGAGTGGTGTGGTGTTGGGCCATGTCAGTGGAAAAGGGGCAAGTCACACCAGAAAATGTACTTTCCAAGACTCAGTTTATTGCCATTTGGTCATTCGTCTCAGTATGCTCAGGCTAGGCTAGGTATAAAGACAGGTTTTTTTTTTTGTGTGTAGAATTACACTGCCATCGGGGGCACGCACGGTGGCGCAGTCAGTAGTGCTGTCGCCTCACAGCTAGAAGGTCCTGGGTTCGATTCCCGCCGGGGGACACTGTGGGTGCTGGGGGCGTGTTCCCTCCTCCGCGTCATCAGTGCCCACACCCTAGGTGGGGTTGGCAAAAGGGCCTTTCTGTGTGGAGTTTGCATGTTCTCCCCGTGTCTCCTAGGGTAGATACCCTCACAAAAACATGCAGTAATCCTGGTCTCTATAAAGCCTCCCCCTGGCCAGCCGGGGCGCCTGATGGAGGGGAATGGAACTGGTTGGAATAACGTGTTCCTTCCACGCGCTACGTCCAACCGGGGAAGCTCCCCCTATCAGGTGATAAGAAGCGGCCCGATCACTCCTCATGCATTGAAGGAAGCATGAGCTCAGTTCGGGGCCCTCCCCAGGTTGGCAGAGGGAGAGTAGAGCCCAGGATCACAGCTTAGGCAATTGGCACCGGGTGAAAAAATGGGTTACAAAAATCGTGGGATAAAAATAAAAAAATAAAAAAAGAATTACACTGCCATGTAGGAGAAGTGTGAAAAGAATCTTGATTTAGAAATGGGACTGATGTCTCTTCTTCAGGGAGGAGTCTGACAATTCTTCAGGGAGAATCCAGACAAAACGTTATGCAGTTTGGTAACTCTGGGAGGAGCAGGCATGGTAATTACCCTCTTCAGGTAGCAGCGACGCCTGAAATACAACATCAAACACAGTTTTAAATAATGCATAAACAATTGACAAAAATATTAGTTCCAGGTGCATATGGGTGTGTAATGTTAGCATACACAGGGATGGACAATATCGATAACATGATATGAGACTGAGGATTTTGGAAATCGTAATATTTCGATATGGCATATGTAATTCATATTTAATGGTGATGAAATTTCTATCTGAAACTTTTTCTAAACTTTTGTAAACTAAACATTTCTATTAAAATAAATAAATAAATAAATGTTGCTAATATACGGTAGCAACAGAAAAAAAAATACACAAATGCTGTAATGGATTGAAAGGTATAAACCGGTTTAAATGGGTTAAACTAGCAAGTTAACATGGTACAAAATGTATCATCAGAACTAGAGATTCTAACTAACTACTGTAACTTTTCAAACAAATAATTGTATCTGGGCAACATTTGGGGCGACATTGATATGTTTCAGACAATAACATTAAACCTATTTTATACTTTCATCTTTCAAAGATATACAAGCTCACAGCGCGGCACCGAGTAACGTGCTGCGAGCTTGTAGATCTGCTATTTTTTGAAAATCAGAATTTTGACCCGATTCTATAAGTGTCTTTTGAATCCTTCTAAGGTTTTTTTGAAAAACCTATCAACCTATCAAACAAATCAAATCAATGACCACACATGAAGCTAGTTAGCATTTGTTTTTGTTTTTTTGTTTTTTTGTAGGTTTTTAGAACTTTGATTATATTGTGTTTTTTCTAGATAGATATCCATTTGCATTTGTTATATTGTTGATGATGTACTGACATATTATCTTGTTTAATATTGTGATGTTATCTGCTTATTGTAAGTCGCTTTGGATTAAAAGCGTCTGTTAAATGCCTAAACTGTAAACTGTAAACTGTAAACCTATGTTTCTATGTCAGCAATCTGGCCAGCCATTGTCAAAGAAAAGGTCCTTTTCACTTAACTGGAGCTCAGTTAGTCTGTTCTTGAGAGACTACGTCAGTGGTTCTCAAACCTTTTCATGCGAAGGAACCCCAAACTGATATTTATTTGGCCACGGACCACCCATCTCAAAATATCTAGTTCCAGGGACCACCCCCAGAAGCGGAATTTGAGTTACAAACGTTCGCTTTAAAAATACATATATTCAAAGATTTGCACACATTTTCACAACTTTTTCAAAAATAGCAGATCTACAAGCTCGCAGCGTGGCACTTGGTGCCGCGCTGTGAGCTTGTATATCTGCTATTTCTCAATAGTTAAAGCATTCAATAATTCTAGGCTGTATTTTTGTCTGTGTGTGTTTGTCTATATAAACATACCAATATTGTGAGTCAAAGAAGGCCTCATTGACGTAGGTGTAGAACTGACAGTTGTGGTCTTCAGTACAGTTTCTCTGGCAGGTGTCTGGATCGTCCAGTAACACATAACGCATATCAGATCCCTCGAAATCTACGCCTTCATACACCGCCTTCATCCAGCCTATAGAGAGGAACATGACAGAGACAGAATGATGTTGCTTGGGACAACTAAATAGGAAAATGAATGAATGATCTCACAGGCCTCTGCCAATACTGTAAGTGTCTACCCTGGCTCGATATCAGTTCATCTGTGAGTCCAAGTGGTTGTTTCGTTTATATGCCAAAACAGCCAAATATCATGAAATCCCCTGGAGATGTTCACAAGATGTCTCTTTCACAACGTTGGGATGGACATAGGGACGTACATATGGACAGGCCGACCGACAGATGGACAGATATCGTCACTGTTGGGCAGAAACCTTGTATCTCCAAGTTTCAAATTTGTACATTTTTTCGTAAAGCAAAGCCCTGCTTCATCATACAAGGCCGTCACACAAAAGTAGTGAAAACAGCAGATCTACAAGCACACAACGCCTCGCGGTGCGAGGCGTTGTGTGCTTGTAGATCGGCTGTTTTCACTAGTTTAAATCATTTTAAAATAATAAATACAAAACAAACGGTTTTGGACATACAAGGTTTCCACCTGACAACGACGATATATATATGTATGGACATAAGAATGGACAGACGGAAGGACATATGGACACACCTTTTCCTTCATTTTTGCGGATACACCAAGTATTTATACTTATGAGTAGATTCCAATATTGGAATTAATTATTCAGTTGTTTTCTTTTTGCAGTTAGACAAGTACATACTGTTATCGGGCTGACAGGCGTGAGTTGGTATTCCAGAGACGGCTGCTTCATTATCTTTAGTCACCATATGATTTGCATTGTTCTTCAGGTAGCAACGGAACCTGGAATCATAATGCCAAGGACTTTTAGCTGCTGCAGACACAGCATGTGTACCGGTATGTATGTTTTAGACAGAATGAAGTTATTATCTATCTTGATTAATTACATTACTGTTACATGAAGAATAATCCTGAAAGGCAAAACTGTGTCCACTCATTCAATGCAGAGGAACCATGTCCAGTCACCTCGGACTCGCCTGCCTCATTCAGAACAGCACAAAGATTAGCCTCAGAAAGAAACGTCACTTTAACCCAAAATGGACGGATGCTTTCGCGACAATACAAGGTGCCAATGAAAGTTTTCAAGTATAATTAATGTTGTTGTTTTATCAACTGGCCCCATTTTTGCAATGTGGCCCACAGATTCAGCTATTCACCTTTTGTCAGTGTCATTGAAGTAGGTGAAGTAGGTGCAGAGTGGATGATTAGAACACAGGCTCTGGCGAGTGATCTGGTGATCAGTGATCTGGCGAGGTCATGTCCTTGGATAGCTGTGTTTGCAAACATCTTGGTCTGACATGCTGCAGTGCATGCACACACACACACACACACACACACACACACACACACACACACACACACACACACACACACACACACACACACACACACACACACACACACACACACACACACACACATTATGTTTGAACAATTTGAACAATTCCATACTTGTTTGATCAACAGTGAAGCAATAGCTGTGTTTGTGTATGTAGTGTACAGTATGTGCGTGTCAACATACGCATATTCTGGTGGGCTTGGTGCAATCTGTGGGAGAATCCTGAGACCACGCCAGCTTTTGCGTTTACCATTGCAAGCTTGGGTACTGTCCAGCTGAATTTTAGATGGCACTTGTATCTACAAACAGAATTTCCACAATCTTCAGCAAGAATTATTTTAAATACAGACCTTTGCCTTTTTTTACAATTACCATATACATTTTACCAGCGATTCAATTTTGACATAATTGTGTGCAAAACAAGATGGTCTTTTGAACCAAGGAGGGTGTTATAGGAATAGCCTCGCACAGCCAGGTTGTCAAGGAAGGGCACTTTTTCTTTGCAATGGCAGATTAGTCTGGCTATGCGAGGCTGTAGGAAAGGACACCAGTTCAGGTTCATTGAAGTTGCACAGCAAATTCCACGTAAATCTAGCAAGTGGTTTGTTGGGACCAAAGTTGTGGATAGATGGATAGATTTACAGATCGCCATCCTTCAATACCCGCTGCTAGAGGAGCTAAAAGCCATTGAACCAAACACGTATTTTATTCATTATTATAATTCCACAGACACTTCTTAATGGATGTTGAGGTGATACCAAGGTTTTCCAAGTTGAAGGTCTACCATTTGAGAAAGGTGCATGTAATGATTTACCTGATATCCTCTCTACTGAAGAGTCCATTGACAAATGTGAAGAACTCACAGCCAGGGTCTTGGGTGCAGGATTTCTGGCACTGCTCATAGTCTGCTGTGAACAGAGCGCGGTAGTCTGCTCCGGGGAAGTCAATATTCTCATACGCCGGAGACAGACAGACATCTGGCAGACAGTAAAGTATAGAAGGGAGTTTTCACCGATTTTACATTACCTCAGCATGCATGATGAGGTACAGTGTCAACCCAATACAGAATTGTTGACAAAGCAGGCTACACAATTATACAGGACACATTTTGTGCAGAATAGGACCCTGAAAAATACAGCAGGTATTAATACTAATAGCTTAGCCACTTAAACCATAATATTTTGTTGCACGACAAATAGCGAAAATAGATCATCTACACACTTACAACATGCCACAATCCGTTGTGAGGTTCAGTGTTGTGTAATAATAATCTAATCCAAATCTGAAAAGTAACTAGTATCTAATTCAATTTTTTGAAATGCAATATACCGGTAGTAGAATGTATAAAGTATTTAAAAAAAGGTTGAACACTTGGGTAAAGTATAAATGCCTCAAAATGTTACGTATTATTTACAAGACTATAGGAGATAAAGTAAAGCCCTGCTTCATCATACAAGTCGCACAAAACTAGTGAAAATAGCAGATAACAACGCCTCATGCTCGGTCAGCTGAGAGGGTCATCGGTTACAGGGCACACTTAAGTGCTCCAGGACCAGGAAGTGGGCTGGTCCACCTCCCTTTCCATACCTTTCAGCAAGTGGTACTGGTCTATTAAACCAGAACCTAATAATAATAACAACAATGTAGACTTCATTCAGCTGAAGAGAAAGCACCCTGGCCGGTGATTTATGCTATCTACACCATTAGTAAGGGGAACATAAGAAAATCTGCGAAGTAAATCGTTACCAAGAAATTCTTCACCAATGTTTTTCTAAAGGTATGTAATAATATGTACTAAAAGGTTGAAATTCAACTCCCGGGGGAAACCTCATAAAAAAATGATTTGTGTTTGTGTCCCATTAACTTTACTATACAGGAAAACAATACAAAAAATAAATATGCTTTAAGTAGCATGTGAGGGGTCAAACTAGGGGTTTTCATGATGCTGAATCCATTGCAAGCATTTGTTTTTAAACATTATGTGGGCTACAAATGGCCCCTACAAAATGGTGAAAAGTGATGATTCATCACTAAACCATCGTTTTGTGGGTCCGTTTTTAGCCCAAGGAATGTTTTTCATGCAAAACAAATGCTTGCAATGGATTCAGCATCATGAAAAACCCCTAGTTTGACCCCTCACATGCTACTTAAAGCATAGTTGTTTTCCTGTATAGTAAATTAATGGGACACAAACACAAATTGTTTTTTTTATGAGGTTTCCCCTGGGAGTTGAATTTCAACCTTTTAGTACATATTATTACACACCTTTAGAAACACATTGGTGAAGAAATTTCTTGGTAACGATTTACTTGCAGATTGGTCAAATATCTTATAAAATCCCCCTTACTACATGTAAATTCTAGGACTAGAAAAAGACTGATTGAGAAGTCTCAATCAGTCTATGAGTTATAAGTTAAGTGTACACTGATGTAATATAAACACAGGATTTGGGTGTACAGTATGTGCTGTTTACATTTCTAGTCAATTCAAAATCATGAAAACTTTATTTGAGCTGTATTTAAGATTTGTTTTAGGGTTTTTATGCCTTTATTATGGATAGGACATAATAGCAGGCTGACAGGAAATGGGGAGAGAAAGATGGGGAGTGACACGCAGCAAAGGCCATCGGGATCGGGGCTCGAACCTGTGTCACGCTGTCAAGCTGCATTCTTGCCTAGGTGCCTGGACTGCTGTGTCAGCGGCCCAGGCCTTTAAAACCATTCTACACAGAATAACATACTTCAAAGGAGGCATTACATTCCTGTAACTTACCTGCCGTCTCTGGTCCAGTCGGGTCGTAGAAAAGTGAAGAAGAGGCACTTTGGATGCTGAGTGCACATCATCTGGCAGTGTTCCACATCAGGAGAATACACATGAGTTATATCTGTTCCTGGGAAGTCAGTGTTCTCAAGGAGGTTTAGCTCACACCCTGGACAAATGGGAAAACAATGTGCGCACATGCATGCACGCACACACACACACACACACACACACACGCACACGCACGCGCACACGCACACACACGCGCACGCGCACACGCACGCGCACACACACACACACACACACACACACACACACACACACACACAGTACGTATTGGTACTCAGCTTTTAAGGGGTAAATTTGCATGAATAGAGAAACAAACAGTTATTACCTTGACTGAGGGAGAGTCCACACAAACAGAGCAGACCCACTAGAACCCAGTAAGCCTCCATCCTGATTTCTGCTGAAGCTTGCTTCAAGCTCAGCTGTACTCAGTGTGTTGGTTGAGAGCAAATGATTATTCAGGGGGCAGAGACCCTGGACTCTAGGATTTGCATATTGATCATGGTACTGATAGTTTTAGTAGAAGTATTTTTTTCCTCACACATTTTTCACCAATCATTTAAAATATTTTTTACAATTTTCAAAATGAGCAGGTCTACAAACTCATGACGCAATGCGTTGTGAGGTTGTAGGGGTCGCCTTTCTATTATCGGCATCACCTGTGCTTTATTGAACCGATGAACAGGTTTTACCGATGGCACAGCCCTATGGGCCAGCTATGGGCCAGCTCTGCCTTTACAATATGGACCTCACCCTCCACTATAAGGATGAGCCGGTGAGGTCCCAAACATTATGCTACATTATGTCCTTCACTAAAACATACGTACCGGTAAATCAAATAGGCCTACAGCAGGGGTGGGCAACTTTTATGATGGCGAGGGCCACTATATTTCCACCTTCACTCCAGAGGGCCACATTGCATATTGCATTTACGTTCTACTTTGTCATTCTAGTATCTTATACAAAAATATAGCTGCAAGCAGCGATAAAGTGGCCAAGGTAGAAAAAGTAGGAAAGCAAAAAAGCATCAAGGGAAAGCAAAGAAGAAATCAAAGAAAAACTGGAAGCAGTGTTCTTCCGAACAGGTCTCCGGCAGGTCAGGTGTTTTTTTTGGCCTAGTGGTGACTATAATAGGCCAAAGTCAAAAGGGTACCACGTGTTCTTTGGCCTTTCACGGCAATCGGACGCTGCATGCGGGATTTGAGGCATTTTGTTCCAAAAATGGGTTTTGCAAAAATTGACCCGCTGGTGGCGCTATAACAGGCCAATGTGAGAAGGGTGGCATCTGTTCCTTGGCCTAGTGGGAATGTGCGTGCAAAATCTCACACAAATAGCAGGCTGCGTTTGAGACATTTTGTTCAAAAAGGAGCAATCCTGCAAACCTTGGAATTCAATGTTAGCCAATTAGATAGAATATGATATTGGACAAATCCATCATGATTACATCACTGTAGAGATACTGTGTGCCCATTTGTGTGATTATCGGATAAAATCTGAAGGAGTAATATCGAAGAATGCGTTTTCGGCCTTCTGGTGGCGCTATAAATGACAGACTCTGCCGATTTTACACTAATCGGCATAGTTATTGGTGAAAGCACAAATTGACCTCTACACAACATGTATGCAAAAGACTATATGCAACAGACATAAAATAGTTCCAAAGAACTCAAGGTTTTAACTCAATATCTTTATTTTCCAACTTTTTCATTAGTTGTCTTTGTTGAAGAGTTGGTCATCAGGTTGTAAACCTTCAAAACAGAGGGTTAACAACCTAGCCATTTTCAGGCATGTCTTTTAAATCACAATGTTTTCAAATAATTCAAGTAGTAAACGTCTTCAAATAAAGTTTTTAAACATTAAGTATTGTGAAGTCTGAACCCAAACCAGCACACGGAAACAGTTCTCAAGGTGAAAACGCAATAAGCGTTGTTTTATTCAATGGGGCGTTCCCCTAAAACATGAAATAAAGTTCTTCCCAAAACCGGGGCTTTTAACACGTCTTCAAATAAAGTTTTTAAACATTAAGTATTGTGAAGTCTGAACCCAAACCAGCACACGGAAACAGTTCTCAAGGTGAAAACGCAATAAGCGTTGTTTTATTCAATGGGGCGTTCCCCTAAAACATGAAATAAAGTTCTTCCCAAAACCGGGGCTTTTAACTCAAAATATGCTTCTTTCCAGAACTTAACAAACAGGGGTTACATTCGAAACACATGTTTCACAGTATGCCGTTGCTTCCATTAACACATGCCATTTCTCTTCCAAGATTCAGATGCAGCTCCTAATTTGCCTACAATGGGAACAGATAGAACCACCATTAGCAATGTGGCAAAATACAGAGCAAATGAACATAGTGGAGTTTTGCTTACTGCTCGCTGGAAGAGTCCCTTCGAGAGCCAGCTACACAGTGAAGCAGAGCTCGGTGGTTAAGAGCAAAAACATTTGGATTGCCTGACTCGGAGAAGCTGTGTTGCGGCCAGGTGCTGACAAATCAAACTGATTGCAACAAGCAGCCATCTTAGCTGCTGCATTCTGGGAAATGTAGTTTTTCTGAAAACCAAACAAAGCCATCAGTTAGATTCAGTTCACATGCAAAAAACAGGGCCTGGATAAAAAAAAGATATCAACTAATCAGCCGATCTACAAGGTTAAAACAAAATCAAGTCAACAGATCTGCTGATTTGGAGGTTGTGATTTGCCATCCAATTTGCGTGATTTTAGGCCAAAATCTGTAGGAGCAGTGTTGAAAAATGTTTTGCAAGAATCGGCCTCATGGTGGCGCTGGAGGGCCATATGAGAAATCAGGCAGCCAAGGAGTGTGTGCAAAGTTTGGCATGGATAGGGGCAATGGTAGCGGAGATATGAATAGGGCAAAAGTATGATGTCACGCGGACAGAGTGACAGCCGGTGGAGGTTTCGATAGTAACTGCGACCTAACAGTCGCAATAATACTCACATCTCTTTAGTTAAATGCTTACATTAAAGAAAGAGATGAGGCCACACCCCAAACAATAGTGGACACAGGCAATCATCCACAACTAAACACTCCTGACAATATAAACTAATAAAAATAAACTAATCAGCCGATCTACAAGCTTAAAACAAAATAAAGTCGACAAATCTGCTGATCTACAAGCTTGCCATTGAACTCAAAACACATCAATAATCAACTTAGCAGCTTATCTACAAGCAATAATTACATTCCCGAAATGAATCTTTTTACATTCCAATCCCAAAACCAGAAACAAACATTTCTGAGCCACATGTTCACTTACCAATTTATCTTCCAGCCAGGTGAGGTGAGCTGAGGTGAATGAATTAAACTGAATGAATGAATTAAAACTGTTAGAAATAGGAATAGTTGTTGAAATAATGAACAGTACAGATCTGCAGCAGCTCCAGTGATGTGCACCTCACTGAGCAAACTGCAGACTGACGGTTTTATACTGGGTGTGGTGATGATTGTCAATTGCTGCGCAGCTGTGTGACTGATTGTGACTTGGGGACCGGGACCAGGGGCGTCACAAGGGGTAGGAAAGTGGGACTGAGTTACTAGGGCCCAAGTTGGAGGGGCCCTAGTAACTTTAGCTATTGAAAAATAGCAGATATACAAGCTAACAGCGCGTCGGTGCCGCGCTGCGAGCTTGTAGATCTGCTTATTTTTGAAAAGTCGTGAAAATGTGTGCAAATCTTTGAATATATGTGTTTTTTTAAGCGAACATTTGTAACTCAAATTTTGCTTCTGGGGTGTCCCTGGAACTAAATATTTTGAGATGGGGGTCCGTGGCTAAATACATATAATTTTGGGGGTCCTTCACATGAAAAAGTTTGAGCATCACTGACATGGAAACATATGTTTCTTGCACACATTTTCACATTTTTTTCAAAAATAGCAGATCTACAAGCTCGCAGCGTGGCACTCGGTGCCGCGCTGTGAGCTTGTATATCTGCTATTTTTCAATAGTTAACATTCATGGGGGGCCCGCTGTGAATCCTTGTACCCAGGGCCCAGAATTTGGTGTGACGCCCCTGACCGGGACCAAAACATTGCATGTGGAAATGAAGAAAACATTCCATTTAAAAATAAAATGAAACTAGGAATAAGTGTCACTGCGGCTGCTTTTTCCTACCCATAACCATAGGTCAGACAGGATTGTGTCAGTCTTTCTGCAGGCTCGCCATCTTTCAGATTCAGTTCTAGGCAATAAACCTGGCCTGGATCAAAGAAAAAGGCCAAATGAATAGAAAAACAAAAATTCAAATAATCTGCTGCACTACAGGCTTGAAACAAAATAATTCCATTAATCTGCCCAACTAGGCATTGGCATTAAACTCAAAATACATCAATTCAATAATCAACGTTGCAGCTAACATACAAGCATTACATTCCAAAAGAAATCGTTTAACATTTAGATCCCAAAACCAAAAACAACATAACATTTCAGAGCACATGGTTAGCTTACCAAGTCACATTGTTCCTCCATCACACACAGCCAGTGTATCGAGTGGATTGGGTAGGTATGGTCAGGTGAGGTAAATCTAAAAGCCAAATTATAGTATGGGTAAGTATAATGAATAAAACTGTTAGAAATTGGAATAGTTGTTGGAATAATGAACAGTGTACAGACCTGCAGCTGCTGCATAATGTAGCAGTGAGTAGCAGCAACCAGCAGCACCATGCAGCTTCCAAACAATCTGAGAGGGGGGGAGTGGCTTCAACTCAACCACTATTTATACTCTTGCTTAAGAAGGTTGCCATGTTTGGTCGGGTTGCCATGTTTAGTTGCAATACCAGGGTTTTCACGGCAAAATGTTGTAAAATGTATTTTAAATGCATGAGGTAAGGCTTGAACAGGAGACTTCTGGAATGATAGACAAAGGCCTTACCATGTGAACTATGCACAGCTCTGCACAGTGAGAAAATATTACTTTGAATGTTTGTTTTAGAGGCAGAAGAATAATTTGCATAAAACCGCAATATGAATTGAATTATTAAAAAAGCATGTTTCAATTTTTAAAAAAATCCGATCTGACAAATCTTTAGATATTGGTCCAAGGTTCATGTAAAAAAAGTTCCGTGCACGTGACGCGAAAGTTCCGGAATAAAAGCGGGTTTAAGTGTTTTACAAACTGCTCAACATTGCGGAAAATCTAAGGGCGGAGCTTACTTAACAAAGACACAGATGTCTTCCGCTTGAGTCAAGGCACGCGTGTAAGCAAGTTGCATGTCTTCAAACGAAACGAGGCATGACTTATGCCCCTTTAAAGTTTGAGTTTTCAAACGCTTCGTATAGCGCCCCCCTTTGGCCAATTGGAGTAAGATTGCTTTCAGTGATATTTGGACTAACCCTCGACATATTTGCCAAATGCCATGAACGTGTCACTTTGCATGTATGATTTAGAGGCAGAAGAATAATTTGCATAAAACTGCAACATTGAGTGAATTATTAAAAAATAATGTTTCGCTTTAAAAGAAATCTGCCGAGACAGATCTGACCGCATTGGTCCAAAGTTCATGTAAAAAAAGTTTCGCGCACGTTACGCGAAAATCCCAGGAGGAGATAGATTTTGACTGTTTTTCATATAATTCAAAATTGTGGGAGAAGTAAAGGTCAGAGGTCAAAAGTCAGAGCGTAAAAGTTGTTCGGCATGAGGAGACGCATAAGTGTATACAGGTTTCATTGCTGTACCTGAAACAGGGCATGAGCTACACCAGTTCAAAGTTGGCATTTTTCAAAGGCTTCCTACAGCGCCACCCTTTGGCCGATTGTTGCGAGCTTCGCGATTTAGCCGTTTGGCATAGTCCTCTGCCATACTGCCGAGTTTCGTAAAAAGTGACTGCACGGTCTAGCCGCTAGAGAAAAAGTGGCGGAATAATGATGAAGTCCAATATCAATGAGTGGCCTTTTGCCACTTCGTGGCCTTGGCCACTAACTAGACCTTACCCGTTCGAATATATGTGCTGCAAAATATGTGCAGAGTGTGGGTTATGGGGAAAGTAACTGTAACTGCCGATCTACAAGCTCCAAACGCATCGCGCTGCGATGCGTTTTGAGCTTGTAGATCGGCTATTTTTGCTTCTTTTGAATTGGAATCCTGAATACTTTTTTGTTATTTTTAATTGGAATCCTGAAATCTAACATTTTGATTTAATTTCCAACGCATTTAGTTATATACTACAGTACTTATGTTAACTTTATGAACTTAAATACAAATACTTTGGACATACAAAAATAAAATACATTTTAATACTACTATACCAGTCATTAAGCTACTAAGATAGTAGCAGGTCATGTTTGGAATTGTAACAGCTGAAATCAATGATATATCAGTATTCCGGTATTAAATTTGCCCATGTATGGCCTACACTACAATATAAGCTATGGCTCTTAACAGTAATCTATCGATGACTCACCCTTGGAGACTTGAATTCACACAAATTAAACTCTTTGTGTCTCCTACTGGATAGGTAGAGGGTCTTTATTATTATTAAACTCTTTGTGTCTCCTACTGGATAGGTAGAGGGTCTTTATTATTATCAACAAAATATTGGCTTAGGAATGCAAAAAAATAATATCCAAAAAAAGTAATCCAATTCAATGCTTCACAGGGTGTGTAATGGATAGGAAATAATTCATTTTTTTGGGGGGTGAACTACTCCTTTAATGCACAAATCGACAAATGGTTATGTTTAGGCATTGATTTATCAGATTTACTTTAGGTATAAAGATAAAATGGTTGTGTAATTATTATTTTGATAAAGTGTATAGGCAGGCACTGGCAAATTTTGTTTGATTGAGTTTAGGGTCTGTATGTGTTGGTGTCAAAACACTGCCAGGTTGAGTCGACATGGTCCACACATGAGTCACAGTACAGGGAAGTTCTGTATGGTTGCTATGGTATTACTAAGTGGTAGCTCAGTTAATTATTAGATGTTGGTCAATAGGTTAGCTAGTTGTATATGGGTTACAACAAGAGTCTGGCCAGGGCTTGGGGACTAGATGATGCCATTGGTGTGATAAGGACTGTCACAGCCAGGGGAAATCAGTTCATGTTAGACACTTGAGAACAGCAAAAAGTGACTAGTGGGAGAAAAGAGTGCACAACACTACCACCTGATGGCCTGAAATGTGACTTGTGTGTATTGAACCCTATTGAACATTGCA
Source organism: Nannobrachium achirus (assembly GCF_963921795.1). Taxonomy (NCBI): domain Eukaryota; kingdom Metazoa; phylum Chordata; class Actinopteri; order Myctophiformes; family Myctophidae; genus Nannobrachium; species Nannobrachium achirus. The sequence continues at coordinate 21,041,956 of NC_137813.1, read as the reverse complement.
TTGTAATATTCAACATTAGTGCTGAAATAAAACCCCTACAAGTCCTTATGGGTTGCTAATACGCAAATGTTTTAATCTCATGATTTAAAGGTAGGGTTAGTGATGTTTTTGTTCAATAAAAATGTTTTTTGTTTTGTTAAAAAGGTAAAGCTCAATATTTTTGTTAGTAATCATTGCCAATATCAGATGAGAGTACCCATTGATCAGCTGTTTTGTGTTGCATTTTTGTCGGCACATTTATTTGTCATCTTTTCCAATTTCTATTAATTCTCTCCTGATCAAACATCTTGTATAATGACCTGAAAATGCTGGAGATCCCTGTTACTGAACAAACTCTTAGCAATGATTACTAAAAGAAACTAGAAAATATTGTTCCTTCGAAACAATTGTGGGCTCGCTTCAAGCCAGAAAACAATGGCTATGAAAGTACAAAATGTCAAGATCGCAGGCAGTGCTCACTTTGACGTTACTGACGTCAAAGATTGGTCCATTTTGTTCCAAAAATGTGTTATGCAAAAGTTGACCCGCTGGTGGCGCTATAACAGGCTAATGTGAGAAGGGTGGTATCTGTTCCTTGACCTATTGGGAATGTGCTTGCAAAATTTCACACACATTGCAGGCTGTGTTCATGATTTGAGGTGTTTTTGGCTTTGGCCACTTTATCGCTGCTTGCAGCTATATTGTTGTTTTTATAATCGCGAAGATATTTGAATGTTGTTGTTTGTTTTTTTTTGCTTGCTATTTGTTATGTCCATGAATTGAATACCAAGGACTTCCGACGTAAACAAACAAGACGTAAAAGGACTTATTTGGGATGTTCCTGTTAGGCAGAGTGTTTAATTGTACTTGTACTGTACTACATTTCTTTGTATGACTATACTTTTAATGTTCTTCATTTTGTCTAATAAAACCCTTTGATACACTCGGACTGAAACACCAGCAGAAAACACTCTCCCATCTTGGAGGTGTAGCAGCAAGAGCCGCTGATACAAACGACCTACGGCCTGGTCGCGACTTAGGCCACGACTTGGAGGTCGTAGGTCCCGGTTCTGGAGGTTTTGCGCGATCTCGGTCGTAATTCAGCGACCTGGGAAGTCCGCGATCGAAACTCTACGCTTGCTAAGGGAAGGGACGCGAGTTTAGAAACTCTACGCTTGCTAAGGGAAGGAGCGCCGCGATCGAAACTCTACGCTTGCTAAGGGAAGGGACGCGAGTTTAGAAACTCTACTTGCTAAGGGAAGGAGCGCTCGTTTTCAACAGCGTCGGCAGGTTAGCTACTCAGTGTCGGCAGGTTAGGGTTAGGGTTAGGGTTAGGGTTAGGGTTAGGGTTAGGGTTAGAGTTGGGGTTAGGGTTAAGGTTAGGGTTAGAGTTAGAGTTGGGGTTAGGGTTAAGGATAGGTTTTGGTGCACCTCGCGCGGTCCAAGTGACTACAATGGAGCGCTTCCTACCTCCGGTTCAGCCAATCACAAGCTTCAAAAGGTTGAATAGCGCTGCTGCTCTAGAATATTCTGCAAAAAGACCTTTTAAATACGACCGCGGACTTCCCAGGTCGCTGAACAACGGCCCGATCGCGCAACAACGGCCCGGGGACGACCGAGGTGGCGCAACCACGGCCGGGGGTCGCGAAACTAGACCGGCCGCGACCTAACAAGTATGTACCGCGAACTACGACCTCCAGAACCGGGACCTACGACCTCCAGGTCGTGGCCTAGGTCGCGACCAGGCCGTAGGTCGTTCGTATCAGCGGCTGTCTCTCAGGTGTAGTGTATCTTGTACACCAGGCCTCGCCATTTCGGTGTGCAGCCCTCGGTGTGAGGGTTAATTCTTTAAACTCCTGTGGCTTTGGCTCCCATGGCCACTATCATCTTTCCTTCTTGTGCAAACGTCACGCGTAGAAATTCCTAGGTTCTTTGGCCCATCCAACAGGTCCCACAGTGGGGACACTATCGTTTACCTGTATAGCTCATGAAAATGGATCATTTCCTTGTTAAAAGGTAGATTATTAGGTTTCGTTCCTCATGGCATGTACAGCCCTATTGTCTCAGGGTTGTTGTGAATCATTCTGTTGTTGCAGGTTAGGCTACAGCTTCCTGTCATTGGTTCATACAAAGGTCACATGACCACTATGGGTCACAAAGTGTAAAGTCGTAGATTTTAAAAGGTGTGTGAGGGTTGCATGGGGGAACTGTCCTTGAATCCCATGCCCAAGTCAAGCTTCCAGTTATGTATAATTATGTAACGGACTAACGGGTCATACATCTAGTTATGTACCTAACTAGTTACATCTATATGTGCCTATGTAACCACCTTGCAGTTCACCAGGTAATAACACTGAATTATATCATTATATACCAGTAAGACTCCCTAATCGGGAGATAAGCGACCGTTGGTCGCTATCTCCACAAATAGGCCAAAAGTTTGTTTTACCAATTATCAAGACATACGGGCAGTTGACAGTTTGCCATGGTTACTCATTGAAGTTGAATCTCCATATATGGAGATAACCTACGCATCACACTAAGTCTGACCTCACCAGCCCATATTTGGGCATGAGCAACTTATGTCTCCATATATGGAGATATGATGACATCACACAGTCCTCAGCCGATGATGTGGCGTGATGTCATACAATACACAAACGAGCCCTACAGTATAAAGGGGCAATTCTTGCCAGGAAAGAAGCATTTCTTCGACTCAGACCTTATCGCCAGGGTTGGCTTATAGCTGCTGTCGGTAGGACCATATATGGATTCTGTTAGTGTGGATCTCCTAACAGGGCATCATCTGGGATACAATCCCTTTCATGCCCATATATGGAGATCCCTAACAGAATCCCTTTTATGCCCATATATGGAGATCCCTAACAGCATCCCTTTTATGCCCATATATGGAGATCACTAACAGCTAACAGAATCCCTTTTATGCCCATATATGGAGATCCCTAACAGAATCCCTTTTATGCCCATATATGGAGATCCCTAACAGAATCCCTTTTATGCCCATATATGGAGATCCCTAACAGAATCCCTTTTATGCCCATATATGGAGATCCCTAACAGAATCCCATATATTGCCCATATATTATGGAGAAATCCCTGCTCTGAGTATCTGACATCAGTGTGATGTCACCTGTTTATGCCCATATATGGAGATCCCTGCTCTGCGTATCTGGTTGCTATGGTAAACAGTTGGTTGCTAGGGTAAAAAAACATGGTTGCTATGGTAAACAGTTGGTTGCTAGGGTAAACAGTTGGTTGATAGGGTAAAACCATGGTTGCTAAGGTGGTTGCTAACGTACACTAACAAACCAGCAACAACAGACTGTTGCCACAGCAACGTACACAAAGGTTTGTGTACACATGTGGTGTGATGTCATACTGATGCGGAGATATGAACAGGGCAAAGGTGTGATGTGTGACGTGTGACGGACGGACGGCCGGTGGAGGTTTTCATAGTAAACTGCTCCCTGACGGTCGCAATCATCACTCTTGTGTGTGTGTGAAAGAGAGAGAGAGAGCGAGCGAGCGAGCGAGCGAGATATACAAGCTCACAGCACAGCACTCAGTGCGTCGCTGCGTGACAAATTGTGTGAAAATCTTTGAATACATGTATTTTTAAAGAAAACATTTGTAACTTTGCTTCTGGGGGGTCCCTGGAACTAGATATTTTGAGATGGGGGTCCGCGGCCAAATATACATATCATTTTGGGGGTCCCTGACATGAAAATGTGATTATTATAGTAAATTTACCCCCATTGATTTAGGATGGGGACCCGAATGCATGGGCCTGGATGGGGACCCAAATGAATGGCAGTGGATGGGGAAACCATCAGGGTACCGTTAAAAAATATATATTATCTTAGGAATGCGACAAAAAACTAAATATATTATTGAACTCAAGTCTCCATGGCATGAGTAATCAATAGGAAAAAAAGTCATTTTGGGGGTGAACTACTCCTTTAATATAATGGGTTAAATGTCTCTCTACAGATGAAGAGGAAGTAAGACTGCATGAAAACTATCATATCATATCTGTCCTGTTTATCTGGTCATGTGACGTCTGGCTGGCTGGCTGTCTAAATGTGTGTGTGTGTGTGTGTGTGTGTGTGTGTGTGTGTGTGTGTGTGTGTGTGTGTGTGCGTGTGCGTGTGCGTGTGCGTGTGCGTGTGCGCGCGTGCGCGCGTGCGTGCGTGCGTGCGTGCTTGCTTGTGCGATGTTCGTGTGTATGTGTGTGCAAAAGCGTGTGCCAAAAGTATTGGCATCAAAATGTATACTTTAAGTACAAAAGTAGAAAGTACTCATTATGCAATCTTTTGAAAATAGCAGATCTACAAGCTCACAATGTGTCGCATCAATGAGTCGCATCAATGCGTCGCATCGCTATTTTCAAATGGCTGAAATGTATAACGGGCTGAAGTGGTTAATGTATGTTTTGTAATAATAATCAAAAACAAACTAGTAACTAAAGTTTTCAAATAAATGTAGTATGAGTAAAAGTAAAAGTACCATACCGTATTTGGATCCAAGATGCAGTGGAGAAGAAGTAAAAGTATTGGAAATTGGAAATACACAAGTAAAGTAAAAAACTAAAAATACCAAAAAATGTTACTAAAGTACATTACTTAGGAAAATGTACTTTCAATGACAGGAAGCTGTAGCCTAACCTGCAACGATAGAATGATTAACAACAACCCTGAGACAATAGGGCTGTACATGCCATGAGGAAAGAAACCTAATAATCTACCTTTTAACAAGGAAATTATCCATTTTCATGAGCTAGACAGATGAACGATAGTGTCCCCACTGTGGGACCTGTTGGATGGTCCAAAACACCTAGGAATCTCTACGCGTGGCGTTTGCACAAGAAGGAAAGATGATAGTGGCCATGGGAGCCAAAGCCATGGGAATTTAAAGAATTAACCCTCGTGATTCACACCGAGGGCTGCACACGTTTCATGACGGAATGAATGACTTGAAGGGAAACATTGGAGAAAAATATATAAACTAAATAAAAGTAATGAAGTCACATCCCCCTCATGCAGTGCCGCCAGCGACCATGGTGCACAGCTCGCACTGCAAACATTTAAAATAAATACGAAAAAAAGAAAAAAAGAAGAGCCAAGCCGATCATCATCATCATAATAACTAATATGTATTTGCTCCTCCGCTCAGGGACGTGCTGGCCATTGGGAAAAGTGGGACAACTCCCGAACGGCTGGTTCATTCCCGGCTGGTCCAGGCCGGCCATTAGCTAAAAAATACAAATAAAATGTCGGCCTTCGTTCCATTTTGGGGGCTGGGCGGCCAAGAAAGTAAATCGTCACTGTCGGGCAGAAACCTCGTATCTCCAAGTTTCAAATTTGTACATTTTTTTTCGCAAAGCAAAGCCCTGCTTCATCATAAGGCTGTCGCACAAAAGTAGTGAAAACAGCAGATCTACAAGCACACAACGCCTCGCGGTGCCAGGGGCATAGTTCTGCCGATTTAAAACGACTCCAATACGGAAGTAAAACTTCCTATGATTGGCCGCTAGTTGCTAGTTGCGCTGTCACACACACACGCGCACGCACACACACACACGCACACGCACACGCACGCACGCACCCACTGTGCTCTATCACATTGAGTATAATGAAGCTTCAATCAGGCATTTAGTTCAGGGAGCGAGCAGCGGGCGCTGAGAAACAGCGTATCGACTAACTGTCAGAAAGTTATTTCCAGGCCTGGCTTTACGGATAGCCCTGCTCCTGCCCTCCCATTGCTCTGTGCATCTGCATGGGCTGAATAGACCGCACGCACGCACGCACGCACGCACGCACGCACGCACGCACGCACGCACGCACGCACGCACGCACGCACGCACGCACGCACGCACGCACGCACGCACGCACGCACGCACACACACACACACACACACACACACACACACACACACACACACATTTAGACAGCCAGCCAGCCAGACGTCACATGACCAGATAAACAGGACAGATATGATATGATAGTTTTCATGGAGTCTTACTTCCTCTTCATCTGTAGAGAGACATTTAACCCATTAAATTAAAGGAGTAGTTCACCCCCAAAATGACTTTTTTTCCTATTGATTACTCATGCCATGGAGACTTGAGTTCAATAATATATTTATTTTTTTGTCGCATTCCTAAGATAATATATATTTTTTAACGGTACCCTGATGGTTTCCCCATCCACTGCCATTCATTTGGGTCCCCATCCAGGCCCATGCATTCGGGTCCCCATCCTAAATCAATGGGGGTAAATTTACTATAATAATCACATTTTCATGTCAGGGACCCCCAAAATGATATGTATATTTGGCCGCGGACCCCCATCTCAAAATATCTAGTTCCAGGGACCCCCCAGAAGCAAAGTTACAAATGTTTTCTTTAAAAATACATGTATTCAAAGATTTTCACACAATTTGTCACGCAGCGACGCACTGAGTGCTGTGCTGTGAGCTTGTATATCTCGCTCGCTCGCTCTATCTCTCTCTTTCACACACACACAAGAGTGATGATATATAATGATATAATTCAGTGTTATTACCTGGTGAACTGCAAGGTGGTTACATAGGCACATATAGATGTAACTAGTTAGGTACATAACTAGATGTATGACCCGTTAGTCCGTTACATAATTATACATAACTGGAAGCTTGACTTGGGCATGGGATTCAAGGCCAGTTCCCCCATGCAACCCTCACACACCTTTTAAAATCTACGACTTTACACTTTGTGACCCATAGTGGTCATGTGACCTTTGTATGAACCAATGACAGGAAGCTGTAGCCTAACCTGCAACAACAGAATGATTCACAACAACCCTGAGACAATAGGGCTGTACATGCCATGAGGAAAGAAACCTAATAATCTACCTTTTAACAAGGAAATGATCCATTTTCATGAGCTATACAGGTGAACGATAGTGTCCCCACTGTGGGACCTGTTGGATGGGCCAAAGAACCTAGGAATTTCTACGCGTGACGTTTGCACAAGAAGGAAAGATGATAGTGGCCATGGGAGCCAAAGCCACAGGAGTTTAAAGAATTAACCCTCACACCGAGGGCTGCACACCGAAATGGCGAGGCCTGGTGTACAAGATACACTACACCTCCAAGATGGGAGAGTGTTTTCTGCTGGTGTTTCAGTCCGAGTGTATCAAAGGGTGCGTTCGGAAATGCGCACTGGGTGTGTGCTCAGTGTGGTGAGTGCCTAAACCTAACCCTAATCCTAACCCTAACCTCAGTAAAACTATGCCTGAACCCAAGCCTAACCCTAACCTTAACCTCAGTAAAACTATGCCTAAAACTAACCCTAACCCCACTCCCTTACCAGAACCGGTGCGCATTTCCAAACGCACCCTTTGATACACTCGGACTGAAACACCATAGAACAGTGTTTCTCAATCTTTTTTGGCTAGAGTACCCCCTTTCGCCGATTTTTTAATCCAAGTACCCCCTTTACCCGACAACAACATTTTCCCAACTGCAATTAAAACCATAACTATCGGTATATAACGGTATAACCCCCCTTTTCAAGAATCTAACATCACAAAAAGTAAAAAAAAGGGAGTGAGAGTTTCAACACTGTGGCCATAAATTCTTAGTCGGGAGTTAGACATGACAAAAAACACAACAAGCAACCAGGTCTATAAAAATAAGCCAAAAATAAGCAACTAGGGCTTGTGAAATGTGAAAGAATTGTGGTGTTTCTCTGGAGGAGAGTTTTGCAAAATACCTACAATATCTCAGAATAGGGAAGAACAGAGAAACACAGCCCACAAGTGCAGATTCAAGTGCAGATAAACAGCTACTTTCATAACTTTTGTCTCGTCAGTGGTTAAGAATCCAGACACAATTGCACAATTTCTTTCACAATTTCTGTCTCACAAACATTCAGCTATCAGACACATTAACATTTACACCCTTCCTGTCAATTTGTCTGCAGTTTTGTAAGCTAAGCCTCTCTTCTAACTTGAATCTCACACCTGCCTTAAATACAATTTGTACTTTGCCTAATTTGACACTGACTACTGACAAAGTACTATTAGTCCCATTTAAGCTAACTGTTCTGTCATGCTGATCTCACTCTGCTCATTGATACTTTTAGTATAACATGTGAGTACTTTTTCCACCACTGATTTCACACGTGTTACCGTGTTCACTTTCAACATCACGGCAAATGAAACGGCAGCTTTTAATCTATGCATAAGGATAACAACTTTTAACAGCGAAGCGCCCGCGAAATTCTAGTAAATTACATTCAAGCAACATTCAAACACATACCAGTTGCCTGGTAGCCTAATATGTAAGTTGGGTTGGCAAATGTCAGGCTCACAACAAGTTTCTCCAAGTGTCATCATTAAACATAACAGTAAAAGTTTTTTCTCCTTCTAATTCAATTGTAGTTAATTATTTAACTATGAATAATAGTATCATGGTTTATACTTCTATTTTTATTTTTGGGGGGCCATTATCTTGAGTACCCCCTGCAGTACCTCCGCGTACCCCTAGGGGTACACGTACCCCCATTTGAGAAACACTGCCATAGAATGTCTGATCCCATGTAGTGACAAACTACTTCCTAAAGGTCAAGGATGTCCACGATCACAACAACAGAGGTAGCTCCACTAATCATGGAAGGAATGGTGGATGGCACATAGCAGAGTCATTGGCACATGGGTACATTGATACATTGGCACATTGCAGAGTCATTGGCACATTGGCACATTGGTACATTGGCACATTGGCACATTGCAGAGTCATTGCAGAGACATTCCTTGGATCGGTTACAGGATGATGACACAGCGATAGATGCCGACCGTTCCGATGGGCAAGTGCCTCTGAGACCTTATAGTGTCAACCCCTGCAAAATAGTATCGCCTCTGATACATGTGATGTCGCCAGCCACTTCTTTTCACTGATTTCAGCCTTTAATATTTTTGCAGTGAGGCCACAGAACGATGTGAAAATCATATTGAAACTTAATTTCTATTTCTTTGACTCATGCCCATACTGTATGCAACTCCTGAAGAACTTGTGTAAAATGAGCACTCAAGATGTGCTTTGTCCTCAGGTGAAAGGGACAGGTATTAATAGATTCACAAGGGCATCAGCAAATGGGACCACAAGGTTTAATGCACAGCACCACTTTTGGTCAGTCATCATATTCAGTAAAAGGGATACTTTGTGTAATGCCCTACCAACTGAAATAGAAAAGAAAGAGTTCATATGTGTGTTTTTTTAATGATAAATAGAAGTTTATTGAATTTTGATTACACACAGAAGAGAGAACACCATATATTTACTACCAACTGAAATAGAAAAGTAAGAGTTCAAATGTGTTTTTTTTTATGATAAATAGAAGTTTATTGAATTTTGATTAAACACAGAAGAGAGAACACCATATGTTTACAGCAAAGATACTGCATGTTACCCTCCCCTGCAAGGAAACATTCCCTACTCCCCAAAATGTCACATCCCTAATGACAGAGTGTGATGATCTAATAATGCCTCATTTTCAATAATAAGTATTTAATTTTCATTAGAAGAGAGCTGGCGGCAGGGGCGTCATACCAAAGTCTGGGCCCTGGGTACAAGGATTCACTGCGGGCCCCCCATGAATGTTAACTATTGAAAAATAGCAGATATACAAGCTCACAGCGCGGCACCGAGTGCCGCGCTGCGAGCTTGTATATCTGCTATTTTTGAAAGATGGTGAAAATGTGTGCAAGAAACCTATGTCAAGGACCCCCAAGATGATATGTATTTGGCCACAGACCCCGATCTCAAAATATTTAGTTCCAGGGACCCCCAGAAGCAAAATTTGAGTTACAAATGTTCGCTTAAAAAATACATATATTCAAAGATTTTCACACATTTTCACAACTTTTCAAAAATAGCAGATCTACAAGCTCGCAGTGCGGCACTCGGTGCCGCGCTGTGAGCTTGTATATCTGCTATTTTTCAATAGATAAAGTTATTAGGGCCCCTCCACCTTGGGCCCCGGTAACTCAGTCCCACTTTCCTACCCCTTGTGACGCCCCTGGCTGGCGGACTGCTGAACAGCTGTCACCTCATGCAGTGCATGCAGTGCACTTCATGATGATTCCACCGGTGGTCACACCATAAACGGTACCAAGATCGTATGAGACGTGTCTCATGGTCGTGCTGAAGGGAAACTCCTTCCATCCGCTCCCTTGCGGAACTCCTTTGGAAATGCCAGTTCTGTTGGGAAACAATATTGATGTATAAATGTTAGTCACACATGGTGTTGGGTCAGGGCCGGAGCGTCAGGGGAGATTGGGGAGGGGGCCACCTACCGGCTTCATGCAGGGGCCCGGCCGTCACATCACCTGCCCGGGCCTTTATTTTGTTAGGACTTTGGTACACTTTGCAGGACACAGCAGGCAGTAGGTCCCATTTAAAGCATTATCTTTAGACCCCTTTCAAATATATTTTTGGTAAAATGAAATCGCTATGAACAGCTGCCAAAGAAAGTCTATTCCTGCTACGTCATCATCAATCATTTGTCATTAGTGTTAACGGCTATGGCTGCACAGTGCAGCAGTGACAACAATGCCTAATCATGAACCAAATTAGAGGCTATAAAAATGGAGCTGAAAACATGAAGACAAAGAGAAGACCAGGAAATCTCTCATTGTCCAAATTAGGTGCATATTTCATTTTGGCTTCATCATCCACCTGTTGCAACCCAAGATGAGCCTGACATTACAGTGATTAATCCATACTATGCTTGTTCCGCCACTGTATTGGGTAATGGAGGTAACACTTCATATGAAGCTAATGTCTAACTAACCCTACTGTACTAATGCATTATAAGGGAGCGTGACCACAGAAAGCATTTGGCTTATATTGATATATAGGGAAACAAAATATGCTTACTACAGTTTACAGTTTAAGCATTTAGCAGACGCTTTTAATCCAAAGCGATTTACAATAAGCAGATAATACATTACTATAATAACAAGATAACATATCAGAACATCAACAACAATATAACAAATGCATAAGAATATCAATCTAAAACAATAAAATCAGTAAAGAGAAAAAGAAAAAGAAAAAAATGTTGACTACACGACTTTAGGTTGAATGATTGATTCTGATTGGTCAGTCGCTGAATTCAGCTGTCTTTTATTTCTGGATAATGGCCGATGAGCTCAAGAACAACAATAATGTCTAATCACTGCTCAGAGCACCTGCTGCACTGTGTGCATTTTATGCTGTGACAGCCATGTAAAGTAGACAAACACTCATTTACAACTACATGTTGCTCTCATGAATGTTTTTTAAAACATCTGAAGTGAGAAACAGACAATGCACTACAACCAAAAATTGATTTTATTTGTTTTTCGAGGCAACTGTGTTGCGCTGGGCAGATGGCCAACTCAACACTATGTATGTAATATATTACATACCGGTATGTAATATTTTCACTACTGTCTGTGAGACAGGAAATGTCTCTGTGATTAATTCATCCTAATTATTTAAGCAACAAATTATACCTTGCATTATAGACAAGGGTTTGATAGGAATTGTTACTGACATGTCAATTGAAGATTGATTATTTAGTTTTATTTAGAAAGGTTAGTGCAGTTCAGTGTGGTTTACAATGCAAAAACTTAATTAAAATAAAATCCAATATTAACCAAAACAGTAAAACAATGAGGCTTAAAGACATTAAGATTTCAGTGTTCACAAAAAAGAGGGTCAAATACACTTTAAACTTTGCTCTTGCTCACCTTTGGTAAACTTTACCAATCCCGTTCACCCCAAAGACTTCGCCGTCACTCCCCACCTCAATCATGCTGAGACCTCCTTCAATGTGCTGCCAGCCTGAGAATGAGCAGGCGTCTGCAGAACTGAGCTATGTACAGTTACAGTATTAAGAAAAACACATCATCAACATTTAGTGCTCATCTTCATAGCCCAAAGAATGCCAATGCACTGATCATAATCATAATGCCGATGTTATAAATAAATACATGTGGATAAACTTTATATGATGGAAATGTTATTTGAAAGTGCAACTATATTACAACTATTGCATAAACTGTAATTGCGACCTACGGTCGCAATTAACTATCAGAACCGTCACATCTTGTCCGTGTCTGGACGTGTAACACCTGACACTGTGGGTCCCCTGACACATCACTGTGACATCACAGGTGACATATACTCAGAGCAGGGATCTCCCTATATGGGCATACAAATAATGATGTTAAGGATCTCCATATTTGGGCATAAAAGGGATTGTATCCCAGATGATGCCTTGTTAGGAGAACCACACTAACGGCCAAGACAGATGGCGTGACCTCGCTTACTAGATCTGTATGTCTTTATCACTTCTTAAAAGTTATTTTTATCAGAAGTAATTATTATTGTATACTGTATCTGCACTGTATCTAATCTGTACTGTACTGTATCTATTTATCTTCTTCTAGTTAGTTATTTGTAACGCCAAAATCTTACCGCGTTGAAGTAGATGTTGTTTCCGCTGTTGACTCCCCAGCATCCATATGGGCCACAGCTGTGGTACTTCAAACTTCCACCTATTTGAACCCATTCTACAGAGCCACGACCATTGAAGGTCATTGTGTGAGCAGGCTTAAGACAATAGATGTTGTTTCCTCTGTTAACTCCCACAGCAAAATCATTGCCTCCAGCATCCACCTGTATCAACAATCCTAATAAAAATAAATACACAAATAAATAAAATAAGAAATAAGCATGGTGAAATGGTGTCAATAAACAGTCCAAATACATCATATCTCCCCGAATTTATTGCAAATGTCATGTGATGATTTGACATACAGTACAAAGAAGGAGCCAGGGACGTGCTGGCCATTGGGGAAAAAAAACGTCCGGTTCATTCTCGGCCGGTCCAGTCCGGGCCATTAGGAAAAAATTAGAGATGTTACCGATCAATCGGCAATGGATCGGATCGGGGCCGATCAAAGCGTGATCGGCGATAATCGGTGGTTTAGATCAAAAGGTAAATTCACCGATCCGATCCGATCGGTGCATCCGATCAACCAGCCGTTCAGTATACCCACTTGAGGCCATTTTGGGGTATTGATTTCCACAGTGCTGAAGGAATAATTAGTTACTGCTATGATAATAAATACATAGTAATGCTGGTAAATAACTATAAGGCAAATATATAAATGAATTCATGAGTTAAAACATTAACATTTAGAAAATATAAGTAATATATAATATAAATAATAACTTGATCGGATCGGTGATTGATTGGTATCGGGTGATCAAACTTTTGTGATCGGTGCTCGGTGATCGGTTCCAAAAAACCTGATCGGACCATCCCTAGAAAAAATTAAACTGTTTGCACAAAAGTAAAAATTCAACTGTTTGCACAAAAGTAGTGAAAACAGCAGATCTACAAGCACACAACGCCTCGCACCGCGAGGCGTTGTGTGCTTGTAGATCGGCTGTTTTACAAAACAAACGGTTTTGGACATACAAGGTTTCCAGTTTCCACCCAACAACAACGAAATATAGGCCTAATTCAGGTAATTGGCCCACTGGCTTGTCACTCTTTTGAGTAGCAGCAGCGCTATAGGGAGAGATCTCTCTATAGCACGCAATGAGGGCCTCTCCAACTATTTTTCCCGGGCTGAATCAGGGCAGCACGTCCCTGGAAGGAGCTAAAGCTGAAAATGTTTTGTTTACCTGGAACTTGTGCCCAGCTGCCGTCCACATATTTGTAGATGTGGTCTGAAACTCCAGTCCCCCAGATCCCTGCTTCTCCCACTGAGATGTGCTTCAGGTTGGCATCTAGCAGTCTGATCCAGGATGAGCCACTCAGAAAATAGGCGTGATTGTTTGAGTCTAGAGCGACCACTTGTCCCAGGCCAGTATCAACCTGCAATGCCCTGCTCAGCGGTGGGCCCTGGGTGCATGACCAACCTGGGAGGCGGTATACAACATCATAATGAATGATCATAACAAAATGATGTAATTTATAACATATTCAAAAATCAATGCATGCTGACAGGAGATGGAAAGTGGAATGAAGGCTTACCCTGACAGAGAGCCAGGTGACCCAGCACAAGCAAGAAGACTGCAGCAGCTCTCATGATGTCTCAGTTGGGCGTGTGGTGATTTTCCGATAGCCTTAAAGTCACTCTCAGCGTCAAATCAGAGGCAAATACAAGGATCATTCAGGTGCACACAGTCTTTATAACATGGAGGTGGAACAGTGAAATAGTAGGCGGGCTCCAAACAGACACCTGTTTCCCGTGGCCATGGTTCAAGGTTCAAGGTTGTACTTTATTGTTACGTCTTTTGTACAGATACATAAGAGTAAAACTTGTTTTGTTTGGCATCCTTCAGACAATGCAGTGGTATATCTAAAATAACAGCAAACAATATAATAACAGCAAACCACATCTAAATAATAATAATAATCTAAAAGAGGTAATAATAACAATAAGATGTAGAAAGATGAGAAAAGAAAAAGAGTGCAAAAGGCAAACGAGCAACGAGAAAAGAAAATAGCATCCTCACATGTACATGTGCACAGGGGTGTCGCACCAAATTCTGGGCCCCGGGGTACAAGGATTCACTGTGGGGCCCCTGTGCTTTAACTATTGAAAAATAGCAGATATACAAGCTCACAGCGCGGCACCGAGTGCCGCGCTACGAGCTTGTAGATCTGCTATTTTTGAAAGATCATGAAAATCTTTGAATCTTTTTCTTGTGAAGGACCCCCAAAATGATATGTATTTGGCCACGGACCCCCATCTCAAAATATTCAGTTCCAGGGACCCCCCCCCCCCCCAGAAGCAAAATTTGAGTTACAAATAACTCAGTCCCACTTTCCTACCCCTTGTGACGCCCCTGCATGTGCATAAGGTTTGGCATATTCTATACGCCAACAGCATATTTCTATGGTTGGCTGTTATACGCCAACAGCCAATCATATCATCGTCCGACCCCAAAACAAGCGGCCGCCTCCTGCTAAAACGTTGCTTTAATCCAGAATAAATTACCAAGGAAATTATTAATTATCCTGAAAAGAAATACAGCAGGTTAAGAAATAGTATTGTGTACTTGAATTAGAAATAAAGAATAACCCTTTACATGAGAGCCTCTAAAACATGATTATCAGGTATTATGATTATACTAGGAGGAAGATTGGCACTGCCACCTGAAAATCAAAGGTGGAAGGGGGAAGGTATGCATAACAGTAGAGATCCTGAGTATTTGGTATGGGATCTGGAGCTAAAGGCATCGATCCTGTGGACAAGCCATCACTCCGAGACCCCAATCTGGAACCTGAAACTTGGAAAGATGTTATTATTGTAATGATGGGTGGGAGGAGTGCGAAATACGATGCCCGGTGACAGGCAAAACTGGCAAGTTTAAATACTCCTCACTTATTGGCAGAAGGGGCAGAGAGACAGACAGAGAGATGCATGAAAAACAAATGGCATAACATACAGTAGCTATACAGATATAGTAGCTGATATAAATACCACAGATACAAGTGTCAGAAAGACAGACATTTTGTTATAGCACCACCATGTGGCTGTGTTGTAGGTAGTTTTTTAGATTAACTGATGCACACACATTTTAACAATTTATTGATGTCACATAAAGGAGAGCATACAAGGACACAAATATTAAAGTTACAGTAACATTCACAAAATAATGACACGTCTTCATGATACAATATATCACTCAGTACTCCATGGGTATAAGTAACAGTGCTCAGGCCCCGGCGGTTTTAATTCTTGTATTTGTTTTATTGAACCCTACCTACAACCCCACCCATTCACTCAGATCAGCTAACAAAGGGAAGCTGACAGAAGAACCCTCCCTAAACACCCCAGGACAACGTCCTAATGGTTTAATCTTTAAAAAATACATATATTCAAAGATTTGCACACATTTTCATGACTTTTCAAAAATAGCAGATCTACAAGCTCGCAGAGCGGCCGCGCTGTGAGCTTGTAGATCTAAAGTATAAAATAATGAAGGCTCCTCCACTTTGGGCCCTAGTTACTCAGTCCCACTCCCCCCCCCCCCCCCCCCCTTTGTGACGCCCCTGTGTACAGACTTGCGCGATTTTTGGACAAAATCTGTAGGAGTAGGCTACTGTCTAAAAATTTGTTTTACACAAATCGGCCTCCTGGTGGCGCTATAACAGGCCCATGTGAAACACTTGGGGTAGAGATTCTGCTCTGCATGGCAACCAGTGAGTGCCATTTTGCCAACGGTGCCAGAGATTTAACAATGAATCAGTGTTGATTTTGTCGACTAAAACTATGACGAAAAATGTTTGTCGACTGAATTCTTTTTTTTTTTTTTTCATGATCAACAAAATAAAAACTAGACAAAGGGACTGGGGACCAGTGGAGAAGAGAGTCAGTTTGGTTGCTCTCAGTGTTGAAAATAGCAGATGCGACGCGCTGTGAGCTTGTAGATTGGCTATTTTCAGCACACAAACCAACTGTAAAATCAGTCATTACGATGCCATCAAGGCCTGCCAGAATACATTTTAGTTGACTAAATCAACTGAAGATTTAGTCGCCTAAAAACTTATGATATTTAGTCGACTAAAATTAGACTAAAACTAAACCTTTTCAGGTGACTAAATTATGACTAAACTTAAATCACATTTTATTCAAAAGACTATGTCTAAAACTAAATTAAAATTTGCTGTCAAAAACAACATTGCAAGAAATTCTTGGATACGGTAGATCTATGCACAAACTTGGGAAACTCACCAACAATACTTCACGATAAAGGAGGCTACATTTTAGTTAAAAGCTGTCATGTCACACCCTGGCCAGTCAGTAGCGCTGTTGTTCTTTCTCAGCCAAGAGCAGAGACAACTGCAGGGCAGGGCTCTTCTCCAGTCTCCTCTTCATGTCTCTAGAGCCTGAACTAGCTGCTGTGTCTCCTCTGATGATGATGCACACACACACACGTGTGTGTGCGCACACACACACACTCACACACACACACACACACACGCACACGCACATGCACACGCACACGCACACACACACACACACACACACACACACACACACACACACACACACACACACACACACACACACACACACACACACACACACACACAGTATACAGACACCATGAAACAAAAGACATGCAAGAATACACATTTTTCATCATACAGTATAGAATGGGAAAAGTCTAATTGTCAACATCTATGAATAAAGGCAACTTGGAGAGATACCTTCTGTAGAAAGGGAAGTGGGAAAGACACTTTCTGACAAACCTCCAGCCAAGAAATAGAAAGAGGGAAGTTAAATCTTGTGAAATGGAAAAATACAATATCACAATATTTTCCCAAACTGTATCACGATACACGATTTTATCACGATTCTTTTTCACATTGGTTTTTATGGTTATTTTTCAAGTTACTTGACAAAAACTAGACTCTCTGGGTTCCTTTTGGGAGGTCTAAGTTGAACTTTACAAGTATGTAACTCTGACAGTATACAAATGAAACCAAATGGACCCTTGCGGGTCCAATTGGTTTCATTTGTATACTGTCAGAGTTAAGTGGAGACCTTGACATTTTAAAGTTTGAGAACTACTGATTTAGACCAAAATGCAGGTTTAAATTGAATTCTGCAATGAATCTCTGTATTAACGATTAAACAGGATGTTTTACAAGGCTCCCTCAATTGTATCACGATATATACAATACGTCTGAGAAGGCATATCGTGGAGACATTGTATCGTCTCAACGATAATTATCACCATATCGCCCAACCCTAACTGTACATTGCCTCTTCATAATGTAGGCTACCTGTGTATGTGGGGCCTTTTTGGTTCAGCTTTTGAAATTCAGGGTCAGGCGGTGGCCAGTGACTCATTGAGCCCAACAGTCTAGACTAGGGCCCCCCCTGACCTTTGGGCCCATCGGCCTGGCGCTGACTGGCCCATTCAGAGACCCCGGTAAAATATTAGTCCTTGCCGTGGTTGTGTTCCTTTCACGTAGACCGTTGCATCCTGCAGCTGTTTTATAAGTCTGTCCTCCAGAGCATCCTGTTATTTGGTCTGATCTGTGTGTTTGGCAACATGCGAAATCAGGACCAAGCTAAAATGCAGCTCATGATTAAGATGGCGGGAAGGGTCATTGGATGCGATCAGAAGTCTGCTGCCCAATTGTGTGAAGATCTAATTCTGAGCAAGGCCGAGTGCATCGTTAATGACCCTCCTCACCCGTTACACAGCAAATTGCAACTCAGTCGCCGGGGCAACGAAAGGATGCCGCAAAGGATAATTTGAACCTTGACCTTGTGTTCAGAGGTGAAAGTATCGGCTCGTAGGACAGTAGGATTTTAAGACGTATCAGTGATGTCAATCATCTCCAAATGTGGGCACTGTTTCACCCATTTATGCCCATACTGTATATGGTGTTCTGTGATGTCAGTCATGCAGTGATGTCAGTCATCTCCATATCTGGTCACTGTTTCAGCATGCGGGTACTGTATATCAGATTTGGGCACTGTTTAGTGTCAGTGATGTCAGTCATGAAGTCATCTCCAAATTTGGGCACTGTTTAGTATCAGTGATGTCAGTCATCTCCAAATGTGGGCTGACTTATGTCAGTCAGTGATGTCAGTCATCTCCAAATTTGGGCATTGTTTCAGCATGCGGCTGTACTTACCGTACAGTAGTGAAACTGTTTAGTATCAGTGATGTCAGCATGCAGACAGACAACAGACGGTGGATAGACATTCCGCAAATGAATTGTTAGATTTGCATTAGTCATATAGCACACTTTGATGTTTGTGAAAGTGATATGTCTATATGGCTTCTACTTATAAATAGTATCCATAAGTGTGCACTACGCATCATGTGTGTATACATATGAATTAATGTTTACTACAAGGGGTGGTAGTGGCTCAGGGGTACAGTAGTACTGCGTTAGATCCTGGGCTCCCCCAGAGTTAGTGTCCCCCTAATTGCTCCCGATGAGCAGGTTAGTGCCTTGCAGTGGTGTAAAGTACATTTACTCCTGTACTTAAGTACACTTTTGAGGTATTTTGTACTTTAATTAAGTATTTCCAAATTCCAATACTTTTACTTCTACTCCACTACATCTGGGATCCAAATATTTTGATCCAAATTCTTGAATACGGTAGATCTATGCACAAACTTGGGAAACTCACCACAATACTTCAGATAAAGGAGGCTACATTTTAGTTAAAAGCTGTCATGTCACACCCTGGCCTGTCAGTAGCGCTGTTGTTCTTTCTCAGCCAAGAGCAGAGACAACTGCAGGGCAGGGCTCTTCTCCAGTCTCCTCTTCATGTCTCTAGAGCCTGAACTAGCTGCTGTGTCTCCTCTGATGATGATGCACACACACACGCACACACGTACGCACGCACACGCACGTGCACACACACACACACACACACACACACACACACACACACACACACACACACACACACACACACACACGCACGCACGCACGCACACACACACACACACACACACACACACACACACACACACACACACACACACACACACACGCCCCCCCCCCCCCCCCCCTGACCTTTGGGCCCTTCGGCCTGGCGCTGACAGGCCCATTCAGAGACCCCGGTAAAATACTAGTCCTTGCCCGTGGTTGTGTTCATTTCACATAGACCGTTGTATCCTGCAGCTGTTTTAGAAGTCTGTCCTCCAGAGCATCCTGTTATTTGGTCTGATCTGTGTGTTTGGCAACATGCGAAATCAGGACCAAGCTAAAATGCAGCTCATGATTAAGATGGCGGGAAGGGTCATTGGATGCGATCAGACATCTGCTGCCCAATTGTGTGAAGATCTAATTCTGAGCAAGGCTGAGTGCATCGTTAATGACCCTCCTCACCCGTTACACAGCTAATTGCAACTCAGTCGCCGGGGCAACGAAAGGATGCCGCAAAGGATAATTTGAACCTTGACCTTGTGTTCAGAGGTGAAAGTATCGGCTCGTAGGATAGTAGGATTTGAAGACGTATCAGTGATGTCAATCATCTCCAAATGTGGGCACTGTTTCACCCATTTATGCCCATACTGTATATGGTGTTCTGTGATGTCAGTCATGCAGTGATGTCAGTCATCTCCATATCTGGACACTGTTTCAGCATGCGGGTACTGTATATCAGATTTGGGCACTGTTTAGTGTCAGTGATGTCAGTCATGAAGTCATCTCCAAATTTGGGCACTGTTTACTATCAGTGATGTCAGTCATCTCCAAATGTGGGCTGACTGATGTCAGTCAGTGATGTCAGTCATCTCCAAATTTGGGCATGCTGTAACGGACCCAGTGGAGACAACTGTTATTCTGAAAGGCTTGTGGGAACACAGAGGCAGGAAGTGCACAACCTGGGTTCAAATGACAGAAAAAGCCAGCCCAATCCAACATGGCCGCTGTGTATCAGTGATGTCAATCATCTCCAAATGTGGGCACTGTTTCACCCATTTATGCCCATACTGTATATGGTGTTCTGTGATGTCAGTCATGCAGTGATGTCAGTCATCTCCATATCTGGACACTGTTTCAGCATGCGGGTACTGTATATCAGATTTGGGCACTGTTTAGTGTCAGTGATGTCAGTCATGAAGTCATCTCCAAATTTGGGCACTGTTTAGTATCAGTGATGTCAGTCATCTCCAAATGTGGGCTGACTGATGTCAGTCAGTGATGTCAGTCATCTCCAAATTTGGGCATGCTGTAACGGACCCAGTGGAGACAACTGTTATTCTGAAAGGCTTGTGGGAACACAGAGGCAGGAAGTGCACAACCTGGGTTCAAATGACAGAAAAAGCCAGCCCAATCCAACATGGCCGCTGTGTGAATATGGTCAATGGGTGGAAATGTTTGGGAACAGCCTGTGCCATGGATATGGCTTAATATTGCCAGGAACAGGACCAAATGGACAGATCACAAACGGAGGCAAGTGTGTGCTGCAAAATAATAAAGCAATGGAAAATGAAATGTAAATGCTATGGGTTTATAATTTGTTGTATTGTTTTAGCAGCACTTTGGGCTCACTTGGAATGACAGACATGCCACTGGAAGGGCACCCAGTTTAGCCCCTAGCTGGAGAGGGAATAAGGTGAATGTTATTCTGTTTTTGTCATACTATTGTTGTGGGATTTTATTGTTGTGATTGGCATTATGTTGTATTTGTGATTTGTTACATGCAGCTTTTATTGATTGTAACTTGTGGGACATGAGTTGTTTATGACTGTTTGTATTGATTGTGTTTTATGCTTTTTTGCTTTAGTTTTCACGTTGATTTAATAAAGACCATCAAATCATCAGTCGGACTTCCAACTTCATTCCAGCCAGGGTTTGCTACACATGCGGCTGTACTTGCCGTACAGTAGTGACACTGTTTAGTATCAGTGATGTCAGCATGCAGACAGACAACAGACGGTGGATAGACATTCCAAAAATGAATTGTTAGATTTACATTAGTCATAGCACACTTTGAGGTTTGTGAAAGTGCATATGTGTATATGGCTTCTACTTATAAATATTATCCATAAGTGTGCACTACGCATCATGTGTGTATACATATGAATTAATGTTTACTACACGGGGTGGTAGTGGCTCAGGGGGTACAGTAGAGCGTTAGATCCTGGGCTCCCCCAGAGTTAGTGTCCCCCTAATTGCTCCCGATGAGCAGGTTAGTGCCTTGCAGTGGTGTAAAGTACATTTACTCAAGTACTGTACTTATAAGTATACACTTTTGAGGTATTTGTACTTTACTTAAGTATTTCCAAATTCCAATACTTTTACTTCTACTCCACTACATTTATTTGAAAAGTTACTAGTTAGTTACTTTGCCGATATAAATTATAATATGTTAAAACATATATAAACCACTTTATCCCTATTTTATACCTTGGCTATTTCAAAATAGCCGATCTACAAGCTATATATGTACTGTACATTTCTGTGTGCATTATGTATGTGTTTGCAATCTTAATATGCAAAGTGTGATGTGCCGTTGTCGTACAGCTTTTGTGTTGGTGAGTTGAACTGGCATTACTGCAAGTAATTTACCGGTAAACTGTGCTTTGTTTAGTTGCCTTTTTTGTAGGTTTCACTTCTACCTTGGGGACGTGTCATCACAGACAACCAACACCACATCCCCGCATCAAACAATTGTGAAATAAGGATGTCACCTTACACATTGGAGCCAGGAGAATAACCTAATTCTCGTTTCAACAAGACCAAAGAGCTGATCACATCACTGAGAGGAGTTCACATCACTGAGAGACTCACCAGAAAGTGGAATATACACCGCAAATAAGTGAATGAATGAATTATTATTAGTCCGAACCCGATTTGTCTAAAAGTTTTATTTTCAACTGATTCTTGAAGCTTGGGGTCAGCTCTTATGAATTCAAGAGGGTGCCCAGTGAAATCCCCTGTGTAGTTTTAGTTATAACCCCTTAATGCCTAAAACACTATATAGTTTTTAATGTTTTTCTGCTTTAGGTCCACTGCCTGCCTAACCCAGATAATGAATACCATATCCATGCATGCACACTGCACCCTACACATAGAATAAATAAATGAAATGCCTTATTTAAAACAATGGTTTTATTGAAATAACCACACCTGGTTACAGATGGACTGCTTTTTGCATGTGCTACGTGCATGCATAGTGTGTCTAATTAATTTGACACATAAACCAATACCATTTCAACAACAACATTCGACAACATTTGTTGTCAATAGAACATTCAGTTCATTTTGAGCACCTCAGAAAATATGTCGCTCCAACGGTTTAGAAGATAGAGCCATGTTGGAAGTTGTGGTAATTTTTAAAAGGGCGTATAATTTTGGGGTGTTTCCGCCCGGATAGAGAATTTCTCACAGTTCTTATAAGTTGTTCCTTGGGATCATATTAGCCAAGAATAGTTGAGATATTCTCTCCTAAATTAAGTGCATAGCCTACATATCTTAGTCAGGTCCTAGACTAGCTGGTCCAGGTTACTCTGAGCACAACTATGCACCCACTGCACACAAAATACCAAGATATCAGAGACACATTCTTCCCACAGATTACACACACCCAAAGTGAGTTTGAAAACATTAACAACAAAAAATTCCCATACTACTGGGAGAAATACAACAATGTGCGAACACAAGAACACAAGATTTGTGAAGACCATTGATTGACATCTAGACCTAGAATCATATATGGAGATCCCTGATGTCATCAAGCCCATATTTCGCAATGTACTGTATATGTCAGCTAGAGCCGGCTGTCTCTCGTATATGTTCCCCATTTTCAACTGTTTTTATTTTGTTTTGACACTTGCTTTGGCAATGTAAACATGTTTTCTCATGCCAATAAAGCTCAATTGAATTGAATTGAATTGAATTGAATTGAATTGAATTGATAATGTCTGGCTCTGCGAGGCTACTGAGACTGCACCCCACCCAAACACACAAATGTATGGCGTACATCTTTTTGCTTTTGCAATGGCAAAAGTCTATTTGTCAACATCTATGAATAAAGGGAACATAGAGATACTTACTGTAGAAAGGGAAGTGGGAAAGACGCTTTTTGACAAACCTCTGCCAAGAAAAAGAAAGAAGGAAGTGGAATTTCAGCCATATAGGCTACCATATGTGTGCCATACATGGAACTGGGTTAGGTATATCACCTCATTAGTATTCTAAGCATGTGTTTTTCTCATCAGCAACAACTGCACAGAAATACAAGAACGGTCAGCTCATGGTTTTCCGATCTCTGTTCTAGACAAATCCATCTAGAGCACGAAGGTCCAGGTTCCGTGGGCAACCAGAATGGACAGTAAATTCCACGGGGTATCTGACCTTCTGATCATCTTGAATTCACATTTGGAGGCCCCTTATACTGCTCTGGGCCCCTAGTTGCCTGCACGTTACCTCTTCATAATGTAGGCTACCGGTGTATGCAGGCAAATTCTGGGTCAGGTAGTGGCCAGTGACTCATTGAGCCCAATAGTCTATAGGGCCCCTGACCTTTAATTGGGCCCATCTTTGGGTTCTCTGAATGGGCCTGTCAGGCTCAGGCCCAGAGACCCAGGTACAGTAGTAGAAGTGATGTTTCGGGGGAAGGGGTTCCGGTACCATTTCGAGGTGTCCGGAATTGCTCCTAACTTAATTAGACTGAATTCTATAAGGTCCAGGAAGGATTTGAGAGGAATGAATGAATGCAGCAGAGTTGGTCCTTGTCCATAGAGTTGTTCCTTTATTGACAGAGTATTGATCGATTCCATGAGACAACTTTACCGGAGCACAAGCTTCCCGGCTTGTCCGACAGCCTCTCGCCGCTCGCCGGTTTCTCTCTCTCTAAGACACATTTTGCTATCACCTAAATACAGTGCAGATCAAACAAAGAGGAGGGATCTGAAAACCCCTGTGTCATAGGTCAGAGGCATTTGGTCTCCAATCTAACGAAAGGGACCCTGTTTACAATAGGTTTGGGCTGTAAATACCCTGCGGTTATCCCTGCCTGTTCTCCCCTGAGCTAATCACATAGATGGATAGGATCTCAACAGATGCCTGACGCCCTTATCAACATACTGTATAGGCCTACCCTGGGGTCACTCACTGTCTTTTATGGCATCCCTCAAACACTTATTATGCATTATTGTCTGATCAGATATACTTCAGAAGAAAATTAGCAAAATATGTACATTAGTCATAGCACACTTTGACCGTACTGACCTCAACCAAAGGAATACAAAGAGGTCGTGCCGACAGTAGAGCCCATCAGTGGATGTGAGCTTCCCTACATTCAAAACATAAATGACAAAGCTCACAGAAACACCAAAGATCGTAGTCATCCCAACCACGGACTGTTTCAGATGCTGCCACATGGAAAGTGACTGCAGCGACAAGGTCACTGGCAGTAGATTTCTAATTCAACTTCAAGAGACTTCACCACACAAATGAATGAAATTATATTGAATGATGAATACAGATGATATGGTTTGCAGGAGTGGCTCGGTTTGAACAAAATGCCTCAAACCATAAAAATGTCACATCACAAATGCATCGAGCGATTGCTGAGAAACTTGAACGTGCATACTTTGTGTCATTTCCCAGAAAAGAGGCAAATGCTACCCTAATAAGAATATTTTAACTCTTTACAACCTGGGGGCCCTATAATGTTTTATATTTTTTCCAATGTTTTGAAAAGCACCACATTCTTGTGCTGCCATCATGGCACACTTCTCTCTTGAGTTGAAAAGGGCAGTGAATGATTCACTCACTTAAGTATCATGCATAGCGATAAGGACCGCAGGTCGACACTAGAAACGGAGGGGGAGAGAGATTTCTTCCGTTTGGTCCGTTTAGTGTCTGTTCTTTCTCCCTGTCCGTACTTCTCTCACGTACACCTCTCAACTGAACGTATTGGACTTGTTCGTAACAAGAAGTACCCGCAGCCATCGTTGTCAACAGTAGGGGCAGTAGTGAGGAAAATACGTTTTCCTCTGCAAAAAGAGTGGAAAGATGTCGTTCTTCAACGTCTATAAAATATCAACCATACCTCTATGATACAAACATGGAAAGCTCTGTGGCGTGCCGTGACCGGTGTTCTCATCAAGAGCCCATGGTAAAGTGAAACGGCACTGAGCCTCGATGAACAATAAGGCATGGACAGCTAGTCTAGCTTATTATGTTGAAAAAGACCCCATCTTAGTTTCCTTTTTATGTAGACATTGTCCTTTAAAGACGGAAAATATTAAATCCTGTTGGTTATTGATTAATCACCAGATTCGAGAGATGGGGGTACTTACGGCGACTGTGGTTCAGAATTCAAAATCCGTCTCAGTTGCATTTCGAATTGCTCTGTTCTGCAGCTCAGCTCTCGTGTGCTTCGAGGTGCAATACATGCACGCGGCCGGAACGTAGAGGAACTAAGCATGACGACATAATTAACATATGTGCTCTCTCACCCAAAACGTACACAAAATCAAACGTACAGAAGTATAAATGGGCCTTTACAGGCTTCTCTTGAGTAACAGTTTCCTGCCATTTGGTTATCTTGTTGGAGTCTCCTTCCTGTCTTATTGGTGTAGCCTTTTTAAAGAACCATTGAGGTTAGGTTTAGGCAACATTTCTGAGAGGGTTAAAGTTAGGGGTTAGGCATAGTGTTGTTTGTGAGGTTAGGGTTAAGGTTAGGCGTTTGTGAGGTAATTGTGCCGTGATTTTTCCCCCCATGATCATCAGGTATTAAGATTATATTTGGAGAAAGACATTTTCATTAAGTATACCTGTTTTTTAAAGGAGGGTCAGAGCATGTCTCTGTGTGTGTATTTGTGTGTGTGTGTGTGTGTGTGTGTGTGTGTGTGTGTGTGTGTGTGTGTGTGTGTGTGCGTGTGTGCGCGTGCGCGCGTGCGTACGTGCGTGCGTGCGTGCGTGCGTGCGTGTGTGTGTGTGTGTGTGTGCGCGCGCGTGTGTGCGCGTGCGTACGTGTTTTCTTTGACCAGACTTTGCGACTCCTATCCTAAAAAATTAAGGATTTAGCCTAGGGTAATAGGTGAGACTCAGGCCAAACCAGAAAGACCATGTCTGGGCCTGGGTGGAGACGGCCATCTTACAGAATGTTAGCCTGTAGCTATACAGGTCTGACTCTGAGTGGACTTTAGTCTGAAAAGTATCAACCAACAGTACAGTTCTATTTCAGCACTATTATTACTATTTTGCTTTGGCCTCAATTGGAATAGGAATTGAGAGTTGAGATTGAGAATATGGTACTTAGTTAAAATGTGCCACAGGAAAATGTCTCTGGCTTATTTAGGCTTGGTTTCTGCAGCAGCAGCAAACTAAGGTCCACTCTACAGGAGTATCGAGGTTGCAAAAGACTGAGCAGGCTCTGAGGGTTTGTTTGTCAAAAATAGACGTGCTACGACACGTCAGCGACGCGTTGTTAGCTAGTACATCTGCTATTTTCCGTGAGCGGCCCTGTACGACGGTCAGTCTGACAAGCTTCTGATAAGCGGATGTCATCGTATTTTCCGTACTGGTCTTTTTACACAGCTGTGAACTCAATATGAAAACGCAGATATTCATTCACCCTGGGACCCGTATCCAAAAAAGATGCTGACTGGGTCAAAAATACGCGTCTCTGTGAGTCAATATCGCCGTATACAGCGGAGTCAGAGCAACTTGTTTAAAAGACCCCTAAAACTGAGATCATTTTATTCTGCCCCTTCCACCATCCGCTTTCAGTCACACCTTGGTAATCTGTCCAATAATGTCAAGACTTCCAGCCGCAACCTGGGTGTGGTGTTCAGGGGTCATCAACATGTCCGTACATGGACAAATATGTCCTGGCATTCTGGCAAGACCTGTCTGTGTCCGTGGCACTTTTTTCTTTTTCTGTTTTATATTGTCCATGCACGTCAAAGTAGATTTAACTATTTATTGCATAAATGTAATACAGTTAATCTTGGCGTTAAAGGGCTCCGTGCTCGGAGATGTTCCCTGAATTTTGCACACGCACGCTTGCTAAGCAAAATCAGGGAACCCAAGACCCCATAGGGATACAATAGCAATACATTGACACATAACTTAAATCAACAGACATAATCACAAGTATTTTAGATTATGCCAGACTGATCAAAAGGTGGAGGCTGGGGTGGAGGAGGCAGCTACTGTAGCAGCACGTATCCAATTCCGAGCCTTTGGATAACCAAGCAAAGCAAGCCGTATTTAAAGGAGCCTTCCCTACTGAACGATAGCTTTGGAGTAGGGCCTATGACAGTGTGACGTAATGACCAGCAGATATGTGAATGAGGAAGGAAAAGAGCTGACTGACAGCTGATATACATCTATGTGACTACAGGCTACAGCTGGGCGGGGCTATGTGTCCTATAAAAACTAACCTGAAGCATTCATTTTCCAAACGCAACCTAAGAAGTGAATCCTATACAAGCTCCCAGAGAAGAGAGAGACACACACTGAAGAAAGAACCGAAGATCAAACACAGACAAGTTGGACACCTCTGAAAGAGTGAGTAGCCTTCAAAGCATTGTCTTCAAATCTTACTTAAAACCATGTGGGAAACGAACAAGGTTATAATAGTTTTGGAATTTTCTTTATAGCTTTAGTTTGTTTAGTTTTTTTTCTAATTCAAAAGGATCTCAATGGAAATAAGCTTCATCTTACCCGAGTTTCCCTTTAGTTGACCTTGTATCAGTGAACTGTATTGTCATGAAACTGTACCTGTACTTCAATCAATCAATCAATCAATCAATTCAGTTAGTTTTAATTCGTTTTTTAGACCAGATTTGCTAGTCTGCTTAGTTTTAGTTTTCCTTTTTTGCATACTTTATTTGTCGGGTGCATGACTCTAAAGAGTCAGAATAAGCAGGCCTATCTATGGTGTAGTAGTCTAATAACAACAAAAGGCATAGGCCTACTGAAGAGAAATGTACAAAAACGAAAAAGGCATTTTGAATACACCATATTTTAAATCAGGCTTAAGTGGTTAATTCTTGTGACAAGAGAAAGGTTAAAAAGCTTTTTAGAGGCTGGATAGATTCAGTTTATAGGATTAAAGTATTTAGATATATGGAGTAGGCCTACGCAGCGTGGCTCTGCGTGTGTATGGCTGAGTGTGTGTGGGGAATGACAGGGAAGTGATCCAGAGTGACTGTCAATCAACAGCAGCCGTCGCGGACTGCAGGTGCACAGAATGTGTTCCTATGCGCTAGACTGCACTGCATGCGTGTTTATGTAGATGACGGCCGGACTACACCAAAAATGCGCACATACGCGCGTACTGTCCGTGAAGACGCTCGCGTATGCGTAAACGCTCCAGGCTACACCAAGGAGGGAGTATATGTGAGGAAGACCAGATAGTCTGTGTACAAAACGCATACGCGTGCTTAAAAAATAGAACGGGGAATGCGTGACGGCCGGACTACACCAAGCCGTTTCGCGCGCGTCAGTGCGTATGCGTGCGTATGCGGGGCATGCGCGCGTATGCGCGTTTTGGATAGATCCAATTTATATCAATTCAGCCGGCTACACCAGGCGTACTGATAGCGCGAACCACGGATACGCATTCCCTAACGGCCGGACTACACCAAAAAAATTGCACATACGCGCGTACTGTCCGTGAAGAGGCTCGCGTGTGCGTAAACGCTCCAGGCTACACCAAGGAGGGAGTATATGTGAGGAAGACCAGATAGTCTGTGTACAAAACGCATACGCCTACTTAAAAAATAGAACCGATCCTATTTTTAGGGAATGCGTATCCGTGGTTCGCGCTATCCGTACGCCTGGTGTAGCCGGCTGAATTGATATACATTGGATCTATCCAAAACGCGCATACGCGCGCATGCCCCGCATACGCACGCATACGCACTGACGCGCGCGAAACGGCTTGGTGTAGTCCGGCCGTAAAAATAGGATCGGTTCTATTTTTTAAGCACGCGTATGCGTTTTGTACACAGACTATCTGGTCTTCCTCACATATACTCCCTCCTTGGTGTGGCCTGGAGCGTTTACGCATACGCGACATACGGACAGTACGCGCGTATACGCGCATTTCTTGGTGTAGTCCGGCCGTAACCGTGGTTCGCGCTATCCGTACGCCTGGTGTAGCCGGCTGAATTGATATACATTGGATCTATCCAAAACACACATACGCGCGCAAAACGGCTTGGTGTAGCCCGGCCGTGAAGACCTTTATCACAGTAAGCAGTAAGAGAATTGAACCTGACATGTCAACATCCTCGTTTGTACTAGGACTCAACCATGGATGGTCAGAAGCTGTTGCAAATTCTGCAGAATCTGGAAAGAAGGGAGTTAGAATCGTTCCGGTGGCAACTGCAACAATCTGACAACTTTGTAGGCAACTTGCCTTTAGTTGCTGACGATCTTGAGGACCCTGAAACTGGTCGTCAAACTGTCAATAGGCAGCAAATTGTCAGTGTGATTACGAAGAAATACCCGGTTGATGCTCAGGACATAGTGATCAAGGTTTTGAAGAAGATCGGCAGGAATGATCTAGTGCAGAGGTTGGAAAAGATACCCAAAGGTGAGTGAAGAGATGAATTATGTTTACAGGTTATCGGGTTGGACTGGTACAATAATTCACATATACACACATACCCACATGCATGCTTGGCCACACACACACACACACACACACACACACACACACACACACACACACACACACACACACACACACACACACACACACACACACACACACACACACACTAATGGTTATTATTGTTTTTCTCTCAAAAGCCTCAGGTGTGGAAAGGCCTGAGAGTAGGCCTACCCAGGCAACAGGTAAGAACTTTACTTATATCTAACCTATAATCCTACTTGACCCTGAAATCAAACCAAGAACTACAGAATAATGAATGGACAATGATAAATTCTTATTTTTCTCACTAAACTATGCCATTAAACTTTTGCAAGTGCAGTGGCGTCAGTTCAAAAAAAGCTAAGGTATGGCAACATGACTGGTGTCTTGCACGTGCGCGAAGACACCAGTCATGTTGCCATACCTTAGCAACAGGCATACATTTATTTTAAGAAGTACATTCTATTTTTCCCCGTTTCTTGGGCTGGATATGGCAGCCTGGAACGGTTGTTCAGTGCAGCTAAACTTGGCATGTTAGTAAACGTGCCACAATTAACAATAATGCATTGCACATATGCAGCTGACCTGCGGAACCTGGGAATATACCATTCTGTCAAGATAGGGAGAATACAAGTGTGGAGAATATAATTATAATGTGTTAATTGATTGAAGTTGATTCTCAAACTTTCAGATTGAGATTATACAAGTTTCTGAAGCAGTACATTGTGTCTACTATTGTAATTTGAGGCTGCTTGCCTTCTTCACATCATGAACAGGAAATTATTTTCTGTAACAGTGGTCACTTATGGTATTTTTTCCCTTCTCAAATGTCTCAGGTGTGGACAAACCTGGTAAAACAGCAGGTAAGAAATTGACTTGTCTCTGACCTCTATATTTGACCCTGAAATCAAACAAGAACTACTAATGAAATGGACAAAGAGAGCGTTTATGTTTATTTATTAGTTTCACATTTAACCTCAAATGCAGTTATTTTTTGCATAGGCCTAGGCTATTGTCCCCAACTCTGAATTGTTTTTTGCAGATTAATCTGATTTTGCAAGTGACGTGTTATAATTTACATAAGCCTTTTATTGTATGCAACCATTCATTTTTGGCAAGCCAATTTGGAATGTCAGTGTAGGGGAACATTTTCAAACATTTTCTCTTCTCGCCCCCCAAAAAATAGCAAAGATTGTTGAACTACAAGCTCTCAACGTGTTGTTCTCAAGTGACGCGTTGAGAGCTTGTAGATCAACTATTTTCGCTATTTTAGAAATGGGGCTTAGGTGGTAACTTTTTTTTGCCAACCCCTATTTCTTTCTGAAATTACACCTCTGCATGAACATGTCATGAATTGATTTATAGTATCAACTGACTTTATTATTATTATGTTTTTCTCAAATGTCTCAGGTGTGGGAGAAGCAACAGGTAAGAAATCTTACTTGTGTGAGTTATGTCTGACCTTTATTTGACCCTGAAATCAATCCAACAGAGGATAATGAAATAGACAATGAGCAAATTAATGTTTACAAAGTTGCAGTGCATCTTTAATTTTAATTTTCTGAGTACATAAATCATATAATAATAATAATAGTCTGACCTTTTTTGACAGACATGAAAGCTGCCTTTGTGAAGAGCAAAAGAAATGACCTAACTCAAGATGTCAGAACAGTTCTGCCTATAATAGATGATCTCCTTGTGAAAAATGTTCTCACAAATGAGCAGTATAGTAAAATCAGCTCAGCAGGCGAGAGTCAGGCTCAAATGAGAATTCTGCTGGATGCTATATGTACCAAAAGAAAAGCAATGGCAGCATTCTACGATGCTCTGAAAAAGAGTGACCCTGGTCTTGTTGAAGAACTGTCTGAATAGCCAACAACTTCATAACTGAGCGCTCGAGTGGTGCAGTGGTAAAATAGCTGCCCACCACCGCGGAGCCTATAGGGTTTGAATCCACCGCGGTGCATCCGGCTTTGTCGAGCGTCTATATGAACACAATTGGCCTGTGTTATGGGGAGGGAAGATGAGTGGGGAGGGTGATATTTGTCACTGCACATACTCGGCTTACAGGGGCGGCACCTGTCAGCAGGGAGTGTTGGGCGGGAGGAGTAGGACGGAGGCTCTACGTCCTCCCGGTGGGGGCTCCTCAATGGCAGGTGAGCCTGTAAGATATAACAGCAGTGACAACACACAGAAATGTGGGTAGGGAGGAAAAGGGGTAATAATCCTGGTCTTTTTCTTATATGAGAGTACTTTTTCTTAGTATAGCATGTATTTTTCTTAAGAGGGACTTCTAAGTGTCACCTAAATTCATATACTCTAGATCTGTTTATGTAGTCCTATGTAATATTGAAGTACATTTTCTGGCAGCATATTGTGGAACCATTGTCTATGCCATTCTGATTATTACTGGTGGAATGCTGATTGAGTTCACTGCCTCATCCACCTGCAAGGTGATTTAGCCTATAAGTACAGTATAACCACTGCCTCTGTTTGATTCTTTGATTCTTATGAAGCTGTAATATTATTGAAACATTAATCTGCACCTGAAATAAACAGGTTTCAACTGCCTCTGTGCTTCAGTGCTCTTCTTACAGCTTAAAATCCCTCTTTTACAGTAGTCCAGTCTGTTGGAGTTCTGTGTAACATGTTGAAGATGTAGATAATATTATCTTGTATTTATTGGTAACACTGTATATAAGCACATGTATAATGCATTGTAGGGCATGAGGCATTATACCACTGGTTATGGCGTATTATAGTCATAATGCATTATAATCTCAGTGGAATAGCACATAACTACCAGTTATTTAACTAAGTGTTAATAACTTATTCAGTTATAAAGTGTATACGTTTTTATAAGTTGCAGTGTATGACAATGCATTATAAATGGGATTATAATACATTACAGACCCAACACTTAGTAGAGTGTTTTTTAGGTATATAACAGGAGACTCCATGTCTCTCCAGCTCAATTTTATCCAATCAGGATAGAGAACTATTTAACAAATGAAATTGATGACACAAAGAAATTAGTAAAAATTAAGCTGATACATTTCTCTCCTGATTGGCTGGATATTTATACGTTAAAATGTAATTTCAGCTTATTAAAGAACTGGAGAGATGGGGAGACTCCTGTTACTGAATAGTACAGTGTAGCCCGTTCCTTGGGTGTGCCGTATTGATTGTTTGATTGAATGATTGATTGATTGATTGAAGAGTTTATTAGCACTTTGCAATAGAAAAAAGTACAGTTTCATGACAGCACAAATCACTGGTACAAGTTCAACCAAAAGGAGATCCTCGTAAGCCTTAAGGCCCATTCCCACTGGGCCAGATAACAGATTAAAAAAAATCTTTCTCCAGATAAAAAAATCTATTTCTCCATTCAAGTGGATGGTAAGATACAGATAAAAAATATATCTTCCACAGATATAAAAATATATATATATATCTGTTTCAGATATATTTTTTTATCTGTATCGTACCATCCACTTGAATGGAGAAATAGTTTCTTTTTTATCTGGAGAAAGAGATTTTTATTTCTGTTATCTGGCCCAGTGGGATTGTGGGAATGGGCCTTTACGGCTTAATTACACAGCTACCACTTTATGTAGCCTATCTCATATAACATTGAAAGACAGAACAGAGTACTTTGCATAGGATAACATCAATTATAAAAGCAGAAAAGAAAATAATAAAAAACAGGCGATAAAAACAACAGATATGGGCATCCAAAACAAATCTGGATTCTTGTATTTATTTATTTTCAAATGAGGAATATCTTAAATCATGGTAGGCCTACAATGGACAGTGAAAACCAATTGACCAAATGAAATTCATCCTCCACAAAGCCCAGGTCACAAAGAACACACAAACGCTGGACATGCAGGAATGCCAGTAAACATGTTGTTACATGTATTTAAGTAGAGGCAAGATAAAATTCTGTGGTTTGCCCTGAAGTCAACGTAGAGAAAATGTATAGACTCCCAAACCTTTTAGCTCAAGACCCAAAAGAGAGATTAGACAGTCACATTTGCCTGTGTGGTGGGTCGTAGACCGTCGCACAGTGTGGTTCCGTCGCAGTCCCAGCGTGAAGTCTAGTATCTGCTCTCGTTCCATAGGGATGTCCCTTTGAAGTGATGGTTAAGATATTGGACTTTCACGTGGGAGACCCGGGTTCAAAGCTGGGTAGGGAGGTTCGGATCACCTCCGTTACACCCGGGACCCAAACTAGTGAAAACAGCAGATCTACAAGCTCGCGCCGCTTTGTGAGCTTGTATATCAGCTATTTTCACTACTTCTCAAACATTTATTTTCTCATTTCCTACATGTTTCTTTTATTTCTTCATGAAATTAATGAAAAAAAAACATAATTGGATTGGAAAAAATAGGAAAGAAAAATAAAGGGGCCCACAATGGGTCCCAATCCAGTATTTGAGAATCAGTGGTGAAAGTGTTAATGTGATACATCTGGCAGTTCAGAAACATGTGAATGAAGATATACTGCCATCTAGAGGAAAATAGCTCAACATTTTATACCTGCACATAATCTGTGAATGTCAGTCCTCCTGGACTACAAAACAGGATACTGTGTCTATAAAAATACAATATTAATCATGTATAAACATTTCAAACTTTTCAATTCCCTCTTCCACAGGACCAACTGAACCACAGAGAGCAAACATCGGCCTTTCTGTTGCAGGTATGCCGACAATAATCTTCACAGTTCATTCACAATCACTTTAAAGATATCACCTTTACAAGATACAGAAGTAGCCTACATATAATCTTATGTACTTTTTTTATCAAAAGTAAAATGTCTTCCCTTAGTTATGTAATCATTATATTATTTGATCAGCTGTTACATCATGGTTGATAAAACCAGAACATTGTACAAACCATCTGTTCAAACATCAGGCACAATACACACGTCATACAGTGTTGTTTTTGACAGCAAATTTTGATTTAGTTTTAGTCCTAGTCTTTTGAATACAATTTAATTCAGTTTTAGTCATAATTTAGTCACCTGAAAACTTTTAGTTTTAGTCGAATTTTAGAGTAAATATCATAAGATTTTAGGGCGACTAAATCTACAGTCGATTTAGTCAACTGAAATCCATTTTGGCAGGCCTTGATGGCATCGTAATGACTGATTTTACACTTGGTTGTGTGCTGAAAATAGCAGATCTACAAGCTCACAACGCATTGCAGTGCAATGCGTTGAGCATGTTATGAGCTTCTTGCTCGTTGTGAGCTATTTTCAGCACGCAACACCTGAGAGCAACCAAAAATAAAATGACTGTCTTCTCCACTGGTCCCTCCCTAAGGTTTTAGTCTAGTTCTTATTTTGTTGACAAAATTGTCAATATATTCAGTCTTAGTTTTAGTCATCACAGCTTAGTTTTTATTTTGTTTTTATTTATTTTGTTTGTTTTAAATTAGTTTACCTTATTTTAACCCTATTTAAACAATATGAACTCAGTCTTTTTAGAATCATGTTTTAAGCTGTTTATTTATTGCATGAATTAAAGCCAGTAGTATAAATGAATTAGTGAATGCTTTTATACACACACACACACACACACACACACACACACACACACACACACACACACACACACACACACACACACACACACACACACACACACACACACACACACACACACACACACACACATTAGTAGTAATCTAGTGTTTGGCACATGACTTTTGATGGTGATTATTGTTTTTCTCTCAAAAGCCTCAGTGGTGGAACCAAGTAGTACCCAGGCAACAGGTAAGAACTTTACTTATATCTGAACCTATACTGGATACTTGACCCTGAAATCAAAACAAGGACTACAGAATAATGAAATGGAAAATGATCAAATTAACATTTGATGTTCTTATTTTTTCTCACTCAATTATGCCATAAACTTCTACAAATGCAGTGCACCTTTACTTTAAGATTCTCAAACTTTCAGATTCTACCCTGAGATAAATTATTATTAGTGCTGTTCAACAATTAAATATTTTAATCGCGATTAATCGTATGATTTAGCTAGTTAATCGCGCGATTAATCGCAAATAAATCAGCTTTTATCAGTTCACAATGTAACTTAGAGGGATATCTTCCAAGTCTTTCGTGGCCCTATTAACTTGGGAGTGGAAAAATATGCTGGCTTTATGTGAAAGTATGTTAATCTTTTATTCAAAATCAATTAAAAACCCAAATAAATCATAATGATATTGCATTAAACAGACTGCAGCTGATGGGTATAAGGATCTGCTTAATTTACTTAATCTGATTACTGTTGTGTCCACCTTTATGCTTTAATTATATTTTACATCAAGAGTGATGGGCCTTGTAGCCAAAATAGCCAATATTGTAGCCAATGTTTGACCATTTTAGTTAATTACTTGTGAGACAATTAGAGATATTAATAAAATAATTAAATTGTCACTTTAGAAATGTGCAGATACCCTGTATATGTATGTTGGATTGTTTACTGTTGAGTGAGAAAACAATATTGCACATTAAGCTAATCATCTGAGTCCTCCCCAAATAATAGTTGAGATAATAATGTTGAGAAACAGTGTCCAAAGGCCAAATGGCTATAATATATAAATATGCGATTAATTGCGATTAAAATAATTAATCGCAATTAACATAACGGTGAGTTAATCGCGATTAATTTAGTTAACTCGAACAGCACTAATTATTATACAAGTTTTTGAAGAAGCAGTACATTGTGTCTACTGTTGTAATTTGGGGCTGCTTGCGTTCTTCACCTCATGAACAGGAAATTAATTTCTGTAACAGTAGTTACTTTGTCCCCCTTTCAGATGTCTCAGGTGTGGACGAACCTGGTAATACAGCAGGTAAGAAATTGACTTGTCTTTGTATATTTGACCCTGAAATCAAACAAGAACTGCTAATGAAATGGACAAAGAGAACGTTCACGTTTGATGTCCTTTTGTTTCAGACATTAGTTTCATTAAACTTTAACAAGTGCTGTGGTCGATGGACCTTTACATTTCAGGACAGAAATCAAGTAACAAAAAATATTTGTGTTATCCTTTTAATATTGTATACTTGTACTATTTTGCAAACTCAAAGTTATTTCAGGCTGATTGTCTTCACCTCATGAACACAGGGGCAATATACAGATTTCACAAATGAAATTGGGAGGGGTGACACAAAGAAATGAGTAAAAATGTAAGATTATACATTTCTCTCTTGATTGGCTGCATGAATATTTATACTTTCAAATGTATTTCTGTTTACTATAGAGCTGGAGAAAAGGGGAGACTCCTGTTACTGAACATTATGGCAATGATTACTATCAGAAAGTGTTTTAATAAAAATATATATATATCTTTTGAAGCAAAACACATCACTTACCCTACCCTTAATATACATTTTTACCGCCCAGGGAACTTCAAACTCCATTTTAACCACACTCAATGAAAACACACGTCCCTGTTGACATCCTTCTATATTTGAGTTATTATCGCGACCATAGGTCGCAGTTTACTATGAAACCCGGCAGATCCTGTCCGTCAGTCAGTCAGTCAGTCAGTCAGTCAGTCAGTCAGTCAGTCAGTAGGTAGGTATACAGTAGACTCAATATCTATAGCTGACCTGTTGTGACATCACATTGTTGACCCATATTTGGCAATGCCCAATACAGTATATGGACGCTCCTCGCTCCATATATGGCCACGCTCCATATATGGCCAAGACATGTCTATATGTTTTATGCTCATATATGGGCATATATATCCCTGATGTCATCAATATTGAGCCCATATCGGTGAATGCTATTGTACATTCATTCTGTCAGTCTAACCAGTGTGGTTGCCGCGACACAAGTCACACTTAAATTAAATTAATTCCGTCCTTGTCCCTTGTATGCCCATAGATCCCTGGTGTCATCAATATTAAGCCCATAGCCTGGAATGCCCACACATGGGCATATTGAGTCTCTTGTGGTCTATAACATAAGACATCTATGATGTCAGACGTCAGTCATATCCATATTTGGAAAAGTATTTTGTCCACATTTTGTCCAACTTAAACAACCAACCGCAACGTGAATCACACTTGCAAATGAATTCTGTCCTGTGCGAATTCCGTCCTGCACGACCTGAGGTCGTCTTACTGGTTATTATTATAATTTTCTTTTCTTCAATTAATTCCTTTCGTTTATTGTATTAGTTTTTTTGGGGGGGAAAGTGCTACTGACAACTGATAGCAGTATCAATAAAGGGCTATCTATCTATCTCTAGGTGAGTGGATGTCTGTAAAGTACATGTGAAGGATCTTCATGCAAAACAAACAGGATGAATGAAAGAGACAGAGGAATAGTGCAGCAATATGGACATAAAGATTAGTGTAGTATTACCAATGATACAAATTAAGGCTCCGTTCCATTTAGTGTAGCAGAGCTTTTCCAGTTAGCCAACATGCATAATAGCAGCATGCTGACTTTGACCTCATCTTTTAGAAACCATATCGGTAATCGGCCTATAACACACAAGGATAATACACAAGGAAAATATGAGAAGTACAGGGATTGTTCATCTGGATGCCATGAAGTCCCTGTCCCAACATAATAAATCTTTTATAAATAATACTTGCAATGTCATTTTGTTTGTTGCCTTCTCATCCAGATGGTCTTCTACAAAGCAAAGGACAGGAGGAGGCAAAAGTACCGGTAAGTAAATAATCAAACAATCATAAAATATTTTGAAAAGAGTGCTATACAATTTCCCCTCACAGAGATTAGTTATAACTTTTTACAAATGCTCCTTTCATGTGGTCCGATAAGATTCAAGATCTTTATTGTTCCATCTCATACATTGCAGCGATACTAAACAGTAATAAAGAAAGAAGAATAAACTAAGAAAAGCAGCCATGGTACAACATGTCAAGTTTGTCAGCATGTGTACTTTGGTCCTAGCAAATATTGAGGGATTGTTTTAGTTTTAATGGCTAGGGTCTTTGATTCATCCAGGAGCATACAGCATTGTACCACTGTGCATTTGTGCCTATAACACAAAATGTTTCTCTTGTGTTTTAGGAGGACCAGGATGAGTTTGAGGATCAGTATGAGCTGACCAGGAAACCTACAGGCCTCTGTGTGATCATGCACAATGAGAACTTCTCAAATCCCAAAGCTAAACGTAAAGGAACAGACAAGGATGCTGGTATGAATGTGGTTTGGACACTATATGGCACTTACCCTGTTGTAATGTTGATTATCTACAAATTGAAGATAATTTGGTCTTGACAAGCATGTCAACTTAAGTACTGTATAACTTAGCGAGTTATGGGTTTTTGATTGTCTTCTTTGTTTGTTTTCTTCCCCTTTAGATAATTTAGCAGAGACATTCAGCTGGCTGGGCTTCAGGGTGTTGATGTGTAAAGACCAAACCATGAGCAAAATGCAGGAGACACTGAAGCGATTCTCTTCGTTGAAGGACCTCACTGAGCTACAGAAGTCCAATGTGAAGGAATGGTCCAGCTACGGGTTCACTGACCTCAAAGTTAATGATCCTCCACAGCATGGCGATGCCTTCATTTGCTGCATCATGAGTCATGGAGACAAGGAGGTTGTATTTGGGACCGATGGGAAGCACCTCCCCCTTCTTGACATCACTAAACCTTTCAATGGAGAGAACTGCCGCATCCTTGTGAACAAGCCCAAATTGTTCTTCATCCAGGCCTGCCAGGGCCATGAGGTTGAGTGTGGGGTGACAGCAGACAACTTCTCAGATGAAGATCAAGATTCAACGCCAACGCCAACGACTCCTTTTTCTGCAGATTCCCTGGTCTTCATGGCCACTGTGAAGGATAATGTCGCATTTAGATCCAAAGCTGGGAGCTGGTTCATGCAGTCTGTGTGCAAACAGCTAAAAAAAGGCTGTAGCAGGTAACTTTCAAAATTATAA
This sequence comes from Nannobrachium achirus, assembly GCF_963921795.1. Taxonomy (NCBI): domain Eukaryota; kingdom Metazoa; phylum Chordata; class Actinopteri; order Myctophiformes; family Myctophidae; genus Nannobrachium; species Nannobrachium achirus. The sequence continues at coordinate 21,001,852 of NC_137813.1, read as the reverse complement.
TGAAAAATAAACAGAATTCTAAGTCAAACTTGGTCCACAATATTTTTGAGACCAGACCACATATTGCCGTTTCTCACCATTGCTGTATAATGCATGTTGGCTTAATAGCTATACATTGTTTAACTGAGTACAATTCAATCAAGTGCCAGGTGTATTAGTGGTAACGTGTTGGAATGTTCTGAATGTTGTGTTTGTTACAGTGGAAAAGACCTAATGACCATTCTCACTACTGTCAACCGTGAAATGGCAAAAAGAGAGGTATCGGTGGATGATGTTGATGCCAACACGAAAAAGAAGATGAAGGTTGGCCAGAAGGAGGCAAAGCAGATGTCTGTGATTACAGATTACACCCTGACGAAAAAGGTGGTGTTTTCACCGATTTCAGAATAATTCCATGATTCTAAAATATCCCAAATGTGCATTCCCACACAACACACAAGGAATATTTGGCTAATAATCAAATGATGCTCTTTACAGGTATTTTATACCTCAGGCCTATATGCATTTAATTAAATATCAAAGTTTAGGCTATTATGTATGAATCAAGTAAGGGTAATTCATTTCTATTAGGTTCCCAGACCTTATTAGATTAGATCTAGTCTCATACAACTATGAGGGTATATGTCATTAAATAAGAAACATGTATGTATCGAAGCCAGTCATTTGATCAATGTCAGATCAAAGATTTGATTTTTTTAAATAAAGAAATATATATAAAAAACGTGTCCCCCTCGCACACTACTTCACTACAATATCAATTTAGGGTTTCATGCCCTGTTGAGCAAATTGTATGTCAATTATTTTTGAATGATTTCCTTACCCAAAAAAACCTCCAGCAACCAAGTTAATATCTTATTCATAATCAAAACTATAATAAGGTGTGCTAGCAAAGTGATTTGAATAACATCAACATGTTTAATTAGAGCAGAAGGCCACAGGCAAAGCAGTGATCAAGAATATTATTGTCCACAAATGCACAAATATAGCATGGAGGCTATGTTGAATAGTAGGCTACATTTGGAATTATGATCTGTAAGTTACAGTTAAAACTGTTGTGAAGTCATTATGCATTTTCAATTGCATTGGTAATTCTACTCATCATAATAGTATCTACATTGCAGTTAGCTAATTTATCCAATAATAACAATCATTCAGTGGTGTGTACAAATATTCAAATTTTATTTGGCATTGATCTAAGCTAAGCAAACAAAGGTGAACACTGAAATGTTTGAACATACTGTACATACTGTACATACTGTACATACTGTATTAGGTCGATAAAAATTCAGCACCATCAAAGAGGTGTAGATTCCAGAGACAAAACGTTTAAAATACGTTACTTATGAAACTATGAATCCATGGCAACTAGTGATGGCCTGCACAAGACTGATTGTAAACAATTAAAGCGAAGGCAAGAACTAGACAGAACTTAACAACACAACTGGCCAAATGTGCCACACTATGACACAGGATAGCAGGGATATTAATTTCTCCTAGGCACACGTTTTCAAATGGCATCCCTTTATCAACAACTGTTTATAGAGTAGCAAGGCCTACTTAAAAGTATCTAATGTTCCCCCCCCCCCCCCCCCCCCCCCTCTCTCTCTCTCTCTCTCTCTCTCTCTCTCTCTCTCTCTCTCTCTCTCTTCATATTAATAATTCACTTTAAATCCATCAATCTTATCACACTAAGGATCTACTTAAAGGCCCACTGACACGCCCCGAAATTATAATAGTATGATACAGTAGGTCACGTGGTCTCTCTGAAAACGGTCTGAAACAGTCTGAAGCTCATGTCACAGTGTAATCTGCCCCTCGCCCCCCAACAACAGCTGACCAGTACAGTAAGTAGTCTAAGTACAGTCAATTAATTTGATTGGCGTATAATTGCGCCTTCCCACAATGACATCATAAAAATATTAACTCATATTTTAAGATGACTTTTTAAAGTGACACTACCCCTTTAGGTGACAGTACCCCTTTAAGGAAAACCCAGGGCACACTTAAAGGACAACTTCACCGATTTAAAACGGGAGCTTTTCCAGCGCTGGAGACATTTGTTGTTGTGTAGTGTTTCTCTGAGAAATGACCGAATGTCAACGTTATTATGAAGAGGTGTAAATATTATTTCTTTCTTACCATTGCATGTTGCTGCTCGCCCCTGGACATTAACGTATTGCAGTCAATCAATGCGGACAGGAACAATAAATTCACGTTTTCTTTAGATGTGGTGTAATCCTTCTTCTTAGCCATTGTTAATTATAATCCACTGTTAATTTATGTCGCAGCAAAGCATAATTGTTTATCATTAAAAGCAGTGCCAACATAGTTCCGGACAAGTCATGTGACGCAGCAAGGCAGCCAATAGGATTGACCGGAGGAGAAAAAAGGGGGGTGCGGGGATGATACTGTAACAGCCAATCGTCGGGTCCATTCGGGTATCATGGAACCGCTGTTCTAGCGGCCAGAGAACCGGGACCCGGCACACACACTAGTGGGTATTTTCGGATCTCGGACCCATGCCATAGAGACCTTTAATTGCTAAAGTTATACCATGTAACTTTTTTTATAAAACAAATCTTAAAATTGTCCTAACTGTTAAATCACTAAAGTTTTAGAACACCCACTCCGTTATTTTCAGCTTCTAAAGCCTTCTCTTTATATGTTTTCTATGATCCTGACCGGGCCCCGGTTTTCGCGGAAAAATTACGTCATCATACACTACCGGCCAATCACAGCGAGGGTTAAACACTGCCGGCCAATCACAGCGCATCTTGAAGTGGGGTCGCTATCACAATAGGGCGGCCATATTTGTAGGCGCCCGTGTGTCTCTATACTCGGGTGAAGCATGGGTGAAGGAGTCCGTTTCTCCGGAATGTCTGAACGCACAGGAACCAGGGACCCCTCTAAAGATAGATCTCGGCGAGGTGGAGGCAGACGCGGAGTTGTGAGGCCCGGTCCGTGGCGAAAAACGGCCGAAAGACGCGGACGCGACCGCGGTTTGCTATAGAGCTACTGACCACTAGTTGAGCAACTTACACAGTATAGCTTTAAATAATACTTTTTGTTTTTTGTTCTTAAGGCAAAAAAATTTATTACAATCAATTTAGCCCCATTGATTCCGAATGGGGACCCAAATGCATTTGGGTCCGGGAATCAATGAGGGTAAATTTACTATAATTACATTTTTGCAACAAATATAAAATTATTGAACTCAAGTCTCCATGGCATGAGTAATCATTAGTAAAAGATTTGGGGGTGAACTTGGGAAACTCACCAACAATATTTCATGATAAAGGAGGCTACATTAAGGTAAAAGCTGTCATGTCACACCCTGGCCTGTCAGTAGCGCTGTTGTTCTTTCTTAACCAAGAGCTCTTTTCCAGTCTCCTGCACACACACACACACACACACACACACACACACACACACACACACACACACACACACACACACACACACACACACACACACACACACACACACACGCGCGTGCGTGCACACACACACCTTTGTAGGGTCAGTTGTGTTTTGTTTGTTCCTGTGCAACCGTAACCTCGCCCTTTGTTCTGTCTTTGGTCGATTTGTTACAATATTCCTATTTCCTATAGTTCTTGTGGACACTTTGTGTATAAAAAGTTACAGTTATGTGTTTAGTTAAATGTGCCAAGCTTTTGTACCTTTTATTTTATTTAACCATTAAACATTTAATAGCATTTAATTAGACCTGTTGCGTCCCTTATACCCCTAAACATCTACTGTAACACAGCCACTGTAGTTGTTTTAGTCAGTCAGTCAGTCAGTCAGTCAGTCAGTCAGTTAGTTAGTTAGTTAGTCTATTGGTCAAAATACTAATGTATTCACTATAAAAGTTACATAGTGTAGTTTTTACCTAAGTATGTATTTAAGGAAAGTAGCATACTTTAACTGAAGTACAAATGTGCAACTTTTACTTTGACCAGTATTATCCATGCCTGTTACTTTGACAGACTCAAGTGTGGGTTGTTTTCTGTTTCCTGATGCTACTGTGAAAGCCCTGCTGCCTTTCCTTGAAATGAACCACACACACACACACACACACACACACACACACACACACACACACGCGCGCGCACACACGCACGCACACTCGCACAAACGCACACACGCACGCACACACACGGTGTGGTTTTAAAACCAAATTAACCGATGCTCTAGACGACGTGGCCCCCTTGAATACCACCAGGGTTAAAGCCCGCCAACAGCCATGGTATAACTCAGATATTGCCGAATCAGCTAAACTCAGAGACAAAAAGTACGATGAAAAACGAAAGTGCTGCAAAAAGCTCAGAAAAAAATTCAACCATGACCTCAATAAACAAATCAAACATCTTACTGCTCAGTGCAAGAAGCTTAGAAACCAGACAACCGCCCTAGTCAAATCCGCCCAAAAAAACTACATCGACGAAAAAATCGACGAATACAAAAACAAACCACGAGACCTATGGAAGTTGCTTAACAACCAATTAGGCTTAAAACCTAAAACCATTTGCCACAACATAAACATCAAAACGGACGCAGCTCTCATTTCTGACAAATGTGAAGTGGCTACCCATCTTAACAAAACCTTTACCACCACAGCCCGTAAACTGGTCGAAAGACTGGTTGCCCCATCTGGGCGGTATGGTGTAAAATTTGTTAAAAAATTCTACAAAAAACTGGGCGTCAGAAAAAACTGTTTTAAACTTGCCACAGTGACAACTGATGAAGTGTTTAAGAAACTGAGTGCCCTACCTCAACACAAGGCCACTGGCCTTGATAAAATTCCAGCTAGATTTCTCAGAGATTCAGCCGCCACCATTGCTCCAATCATTACCCACATAATTAACCTTTCCATTGAACAGGGTCATGTCCCCCAGGACTTCAAACTAGCAAAAGTAACCCCCCTGCATAAAAAAGGTAGCAAACTAGACCCTGGAAACTACCGCCCCGTGTCCATTCTTAGCTCCATATCCAAAGTCATGGAGAAAATAGTCTACGAACAGATTGCAAAATATCTTGATGAGAATAATCTGATTTACGAGTTCCAATCTGGATTCAGAAAATCTCATTCCACTGACACATGCCTTCTCTATTTGACTGACCAAATCAAACGCGAAGCGGATGACGGCAAATATAGCGGCATGGTCATGATGGACCTCCAGAAGGCATTTGACACCGTAAATCATTCTATTCTGATTGAGAAACTAAAAGCCATCGGTCTTGACAGCGCAGCAGTGAGTTGGATGCAATCTTACCTGGTGGGGAGGGAACAGGTGGTGGAGATTAACGGTACCCTGTCCCCCCCCCTCCCAGTAAGCTGTGGTGTTCCTCAAGGTAGCATACTGGGGCCTCTGTTGTTCCTAATATACGTGAACGACATGGCATCTGCTTGCGACTGCAATCTGTTCCTGTTCGCGGATGACTCGGCTCTCCTAGTCTCGGGCAAGGACCACTTGCAGGTTGAAAAGACACTTAACTCTGAACTAAGTAAGATCTGCACATGGCTTAACGATAATACATTATCAATTCACTTGGGAAAAACTGAGTCCATCCTCTTTGGAACAAATCATAACCTCAATAAAGTCGATAACTTCACAATCAAAGTGGGTGACAAGGTCATAACACGAAAAAACGAAATCTCTTACTTAGGATGTATCCTTGAAGCTAATCTTTCCAGCGAAAAGATGACTTCTAAAGTAATAAATAAAATCAACCAACGAACTCGCTTCCTACAGAGGATCGCCCCAATGGTCAATTTCAACACACTGAAGACCATAGCTGGTGCAATAATCCAGCCCCTATTTGACTACGGAGTTCACGTATGGTATCGTGACGCCCCACAAGCCCTTAAAACTAAACTCCAAACAGCCCAAAATAAACTAATTAGGGTCCTGCTTACCCTTCCCTATCAGACTCACCTCACCGCTACTCACCAGTTAAGAGTGGGGTGGCTCAGAGTAGATGACAGAGTACAGCAACTTGCAATGGGCCTGGTGTACAAGATACACTACACCACTATGATACCCAAGTACCTGTCAAAATACTTTATAAACATTAAGGATGTCCATAACTACAACACCAGAGGCAGCGCCACAGATCACTTCCAACCCAGAGTCAAAACCAACAAAGGGTCAAACTCGTTTTTCTGCTATACCACCAAAATGTGGAAAGCCTTACCGAAGGCCATAAAGGAGTGTGGATCACTAGCATCCTTTAAAATTGCCCTAAAAAACCACTTACAGGCAGCAGCCGTTCGCAACTGGTAAAAAATGAACCTAGCCCAACCCTACCCTCCCCTGCCCCTTCTTTGTATATACTGTTTGTTTAGACTTACTGTTTTCTTTTTTGTTTTTCTTTACATATCTACTGCATAGTACTGTGTTCTATTTGTCTGTCATTCAATGTTATATGAGATACTTAAATGGTTTCCAGTGGAAATAAGCTTAGTCTTTTCATGGATCTCCTTTTAGTAGACCTTGTACCAGTGAACTGTACCGTCATGAAACTGTACCTTTTCCTATGCAAACTTCTAATAAAGTCTTCAATCAATCAATCAAACACACACACACACACACACACACACACACACATGGTTTTTACCTAGAAACCCTTTATAATGAGCAGGCCTGGCAACGCTGGTTAGTTCTGTGATGAACATTATTTTTGGACCCCCTTTTTCTCCCCAATGTAGTCGTTATGCCAATGGATTCCTCCCAGGCCCACACAAATTTCTGTGTTGTCACTGCTTTTTCTATAATATCTATAATGCTACTGACTCAAGTGCCAGTTTGCACACACATCAAAAGTTCAAATATGGGAAAAAATAGTTTTCTGCCCGACAGCAACATTATATTCTATAACTTCCACATTAAAAATACATGTAAATATAAGCGTTGCATTGTCAGAATGCATATAGACGTCCCTCAAGTGTTTCTGTACCTTTATTCATATACTGTATGATGTTTTCTGCATATTACTGTATTATCGTTTGTCTTTAAATGTCTTGATGAACTGAATACACAAAAACAAGCCCTGGGTTCAGGGTTTCCTGCAGGAAAAAGTCTTGACCAGGGGGGGATCTTGTGCGTGCGCAGAACATTTTTGATAATTCATTAATTAATTCGAGTAATTAATTCACTTAATTTTTAATATTAATTCTTATTTTCGCCCTATAAAAAACAGATGAATGTGCCCATGATCACGGAAAACACAACTACATGCTATCATCCACATTTATTCAACATTGAATAAATACGTTTTTCACAGGACAGTGTAACTTGTTTTTTTTCCCCAGGTTAATCAACCAGCACTCCATCCATCCATCCATCTTCAACCGCTTATCCAGAATCGGGTCGCGGGGGTAACAGTTCCAACTGAGACCTCCAGATTTCCTTATCCCGAGCAACTTCCTCCACTCCCTCAGGGAGTATACCGAGGCGTTCCCAAGCCAGTCTGGAGATATAATCCCTCCACCTGGTCTTTGGTCTGCCACGGGGTCTCCTCCCAGTGGGACGTGCATCGAGGACCTATAAATAGAAGTCTACAGCACAGTAAAAAAAAAAAAAAAACATTGGTGTAAAGTAACTAAGTAGATTTACTTAAGTACTGTACAAAGGAGATTTTCAGGTATTTGTACTTTACTTGAGTATTTCCTGTTTTCAGTACTTATTTACTCCACTACATCTGGGATCCAAATATTTTACTTTTACTCTTACAAAGTTAACTTTAGTTACTTGTTACTTTGGAGATATAAATGTTTATACTATAAAACATACATTAATACATTAACATACATAAAAAAAAAGAAGTTGTCCTTTAACTTCTTCGGTGCCATATGTAAAGTCGGACCTCTTATATTGCCGGTTCGCCACCAAAGGGTTAAAAAAATAGTGTGCACACTGGTGTACGAATTCGTGCACATATGATGCACTATGCATGTACACGCTTTTCACAGCTTTCAAACAAAGAAATCCGCTTGGAAATCCGTTCAGGCATTCAGGAGATAGCAGCCCAGCCCTTATGTTTTCTTCAAATGTAAACAAACATGGCTGCATCCATGTTTGAAAGATAGGGTTGGTATGGGGGTTAAACATGCAATTTCGCGATCGCGATCATGCCTAGTACATTGTTGGAGGTCCAAAAGGTATTTTTGAAAAAAAAAAAAATTACAGGCCAGGCGGGGCGCCTGGCCTGTAAAGTGCTGCAGGAAACCCTGGGGTTTATTGGGTTATCCTTTTAGCATTCCTTTGTATAAATATGTGCCATACGCGCCTTTTCTTTTTGCAATAATACAAGCAGATTAGATTCAACCCATTAAGACCTGATTTAAAAAAAATAGCAGATCTGTTTCAGTCTGCAGAGTATTATATTTGTGTCTCAGTGCACTTGCACGACAGCGTTGTGGTTGTCAGAGAGACATTTGGCAGGAAATGTGTGTCTGGTTTCAACGGCCAGCAGCTTCCTCCCTAAATGGTAGGTGGAGCGGTATGGTAAAAGGAGGCAGGCTTGCCAGACAACTAGTTCAACCAATAGCACGCTCACACATCAGCTCCCGCTCAAGCAGCTCCCGCTCACGCGATCTGCATCCGTGTGTCCTCAACTGGCCTCTCATCTCAATGGTCCACGCGAGAACACTGGATACATCAACAACTTGATCGCGCGCAAACTTGACTGTGTCTTCTTGCAAACAAAGTTTACTTTATCGTAACTTCTCAAAGCCAAAGGAAAGCCCTTATGTATACATGTATTTGAGGTTCCTCCCCGTCCTTTACCAGAATCGACCTGCTGGGTGGACGATCCGCCGTTAGCGATCACTTCTTACCTTTGCTTTGGTGAACATTCTATCCAAAAAGTGAAGGTTTTCTGCTTCCGAAAGGAGCATTTAAAATTAACAAATCGTCATGGTGTTATTATTATTAAAAAGTATGTAGCAAGTTGGTTGGTCTGTTGTAGTCGTTAACTGCTAAGCTCACAAACTACGCAGTACGCTAAAACAATGCATCACACAGCATGGGCAATGTTCTGCCTTTATATCTGCTCTGCCATATATGCCCATGTGCAATGTTTTTTTTTTTTTTTTTTTTTTTTTACATGACAATTAAGGTTCTTGGACGTTCTTTTAGACCACAGTCCAAAGACCTTTTCTGGCCGCGACGCACAAAATAATCATATTTTAACCCCCCCACCCTGACGAGCATTAAGAGTTGAGGCATTACATTTTGTTAGGCCTGAAACATGGCGGTCGTAGGATTGACATGACACAGATGGAATATTGATCTGAGTTTAATGATCATTATAACAATGTCCTGCCAATCCAATTATGTCAGGATGTTGATGGGGTGTCATTAAAATTAATGTTGACATGGCATACTGACTATCTAGAAAATAAAAACATGGCACTTCATTTACCCCTGCTATATGTAGGTTTATTTACTGTTGAGTGAGAAAACAGTGTTGCATATTAAGTTAATCATCTGGGGACCCCCCCAAAATAATTTGGGGTCCCAATCCACTGTTTGAATTTTGGCTTGGGTGGATGGTCGGACTGGATGGGCTTCAGAGTGCGCTTGTGGTTACCAATCCAATTCTGAAAGAGACCAAATTAAAGTAGCCATGTCATGAGATGGCGTCTGTTGTCCATGCGGCAACTTATAAGCTCTCAGTTCAGTTCGGTATTGCAGCATGCTCAGGCTACATAGGAAACGCATAGTAACAAAGCTACACACACACTCATGCTTAAAGATGGTTCGTCCATGTACGGACATGTTGATGACCTCTGAACATCACAGGCGTGTAGTGCTATACCGATGGCCGGAAAATCTGACGGCACAGATATTCGATGTCCCAGTGTCCGAGTATGCCCGCCAACTTTGACTCACCCTAGCTAGGGTTTGCACCTAGGGTGAGTCCTGTGTCCTGTAGGCCTATAAGTCTCTTTTGTTTGTTTAAAACACAATTTTGTATGCATTTTTGGATGTATTGTACATTACTACTTTTACCTCCACTAGAAAGGGGATTTCAAACATACAGTATACTGTAGTGAAAAGTGCAGTAAACTGACTGTAGTGTCCTGGGGTGAACTGTTTACCTGCTAAAAGAAGTCTCCTCAGCACATTGCTGAGGACCAGGTTTATTCAAGGGACAACAAGTCTCAACTTAAATTGTTGCATAAAAACAAGAGGATGGCTGCAGGCAGCATTCTTTAACCTCTGTGGCTGTGCAAGATAAACACTATGATTATGACATGCTTTTTAAAAATGTTCCCCTTTTGTATAATAATTCCCTGTGTTCTATCCGTCTTTCAATGTTAGATGAGATCGATACATAAAGTGGTTCCTGTGTAAATAAGCCGAAAAGCTTATAAGGATCTATTTTTAGTTGACCTTGTACCAGTGATTTGTTCTGTCATGAAACCGTACCCAAGTAAACTTCTGATAAAGTCTTCAATCAATCAATCAATAGAAATTAAATAAAAACTAAGCTACGATGACTAAAACTAAGACTAAATATATTAAATATATATTTGTCAACAAATTAAAAACTAAACTGGAAAGTTAGGGAGGAACAAGTGGAGAAAATCTACTTTGGATATATTGTACTACTTTTACCTCCACTACATTAGAAAGGGGAGTTCAAACATATAGTGAAAATTGCAGTAAACTGACTCCTGTAGTGTCCTGGGATGAACTGTCTACCTGCTAAAAGAAGTCTCCTCCTTCCCGATCAGCACATTCCTGAGGACCAGGTTTCTTCTAGGGACAACAAGTCTCAACTTAAATGGTTGCATAAAAACAAGAGGATGGCTTCAGCATTCTTTAAAGTCTGTGTAAGATAAAGATGATTATGACTGCTTTTTAATTGTCCCCCTTTTGTTACTGACAATTCCCTATGCAAAGTACTGTGTTCTATCTGTCTGTCTTTCAATGTTATATGAGATACATACAGTGGTTCCTGTGTAAATAAGCAGAAACGCTTACTAGGATCTCTTTTTAGTTGACCTTGTACCAGTGATTTGTTCTGTCATGAAACTGTACCTTTCCTATGCAAACTTCTGATAGTCTTCATTCAATCAATCATTCAATAGAAATGAAATAAAAACTAAGCTACAATGACAAAAACTAAGACTAAATATATTGAAAACTTCGTCAACAAATTAAAAACTAGACTGAAAAGTTAGGGAGGAACAAGTGGAGAAAATCCAATTAGTCGTCTTTATATTTAGTGACTAAAACTAGACTAATGCTAAAACCTTTCAGATTACTAAAAAGTGACTAAAACCAAATCAATTTGTATTCAAAAGATTTTGACCGGGAAAATGTAGGTCGGAATCAACACTGAAAGACACATATTCTGACATGTTTTACCTAAGTAAAAGTGTCAGTGTTCCCTATTGTAGAAACTAGAATTTATATTAATACTTATGATCGCAAATTTTTACAGTTTACACATTTCAAACTCAACCTCAAGTCTTATCTGAAGCGTTCTGTTCTCACTTCAGTGACGTGCCATGTACAGTTTCCGTTGGTGGTAGTGAAGCACAGGAAGTGGTGTACAACAATTGAGTTTTAAAAAGAAGCTTTCTTGCTCACCCCTCCTCACCCCAAAGCCACACATGCACGCACGAAAACAGTGAGAAAATGAAACGACAGTGAGCGAGACACATTAATCCGGATGGGAACCCAAATGCATTTGGGTCCCCATCCGGAATCAATGGGGGTAAATTTACTATAATCAAATGTTTGTCTTAGGGAATGCGACAAATACAAAAAAGTATTATTGAACTCAAGTCTCCATGGCGTTAGTTATCAATTTTGGGGGGTGAACTACTTTAAATGTGTGTCGGTAGCCTAAAACTTTAACACTGTCAGAAATGTTGCTTAAACCTAACCTCAAAACCTTGAGGTACAACAGTACACACACACACACACGTACGCACGCACGCACGCACGCACGCACACACGCACACACACACACACACACACGCACCCTTTTCCTGCATGAAAGATATGTTTTTCTTAAATGGTTCTTTAAAAAGGCTACACCAATAAGACAGGATGGAGACTCCAACAAGATAACCATATTGTGAGGACACTGGTTCTGGTACTCAGGAGATAACTGTAAGTGAGTAAATCATTCACTGCATTCACATTATCGCATTTGCCTCATCGTTTGGAAATGAGCACAAAGTATGCACGTCGTACAAGTTTCTCAGCAATCGCGCGCTGCATTTGTGATGTGACATTTTTATGTTGAGGCATTTTGTTCAAACCGAGCCACTCCTGCAAACAATATCTGTATTCATCATTAAATATAATTTCATTCATTTTGTGTGGTGAAGTCTCTTATAAGTTGAATTAGAAATCTACTGCCAGTGACCTTGTCGCTGCAGTCACTTTCCATGTGGCAGCATCTGAAACAGTCCGTGGTTTGGGATGACTACGATCTTTGGTGTTTCTGTGAGATTTGTCATATGTTTTGAATGTAGGGAAGCTCAGATCCACTGATGGGCTCTGCTGTCAGTACGACCCTTTGCATTGCTTTGGTTGAGGTCAATACGGTTCCCATACCAAGCATAACGCGGCCATTGTGCCTAAACCTAACCCTAATCCTAACTCTCACTTGCAGGCTGTCGATACTCAAACACAACCTACTCCAGGTAAGAGAGGCGTTGGCCGATGGAATTGATGTGTTTATAGGAGCTTCTTTCTCCACCTTTTTGTATCAGGAAATCATTTGTGAATCTCTTAAGTGTGGGGGCTTGTCTGTGAACGTTGAATGAATGTTGCATTCATCCGTTTCTATTTTCTACTCATTGCTGTAACCTGTCTAAATACCCTTTTTGTGGTTGTTTTCACAGGTTAGTGTCTGATCTGCAAGATGTGGACCATGGTGGGATTATCAGGAGTTCTGCTGGTTCTGTTCGTACAGACTGTTACTGCCAGACCAGGTAAACTGACTCTTAAGCCTTTTAGGCCTAGAATTATTTAATGCTTTAACTGTTGAAAAACAGCAGATATACAAGCTCACAGTGCGGCACCGAGTGCCACACTGTAAGCTTGTAGATCTGCTATTTTTTGAAAAATCTTGATTGTGAAGTGATGACTCATTACTAAACCATAATTTTGTGGGGATGCTTTTAGCCCAGCCCGTGCAAAACAAATGCTTGCAATGGATTCTAAATCATGAAAAACCATTGGTTTCTTGGTTTGACTCCTCACATTAGGGTGCATCAAAATAGACATTTGTAACCTGCTGATCTGTTCCAGAGATAAAAGTGTTCCAATTCAAGTTGTTACAACATACGCAAAATGTGTTTGCATTACGTGTTGATTTAGAGGTACAATGGCCTTGGCTTGCAAAACAATTTTTTTTTATGTTACTCCTACAAATTGTGCCCATAAATCACACACGTCGGAAGTCCTTGGTATTCAATTCATGGACATAACAAATAGCAAGCAAAAAAAAAGAAAACACCAACATTCAAATATCTTCGCGATTATAAAAACAACAATATAGCTGCAAGCAGCGATAAAGTGGCCAAAGCCAAAAACACCTCAAATCATGAACACAGCCTGCAATGTGTGTGTGAAATTTTGCAAGCACATTCCCAATATGTCAAGGAACAGATACCACCCTTCTCACATTGGCCTGTTATAGCGCCACCAGCGGGTCAACTTTTGCATAACACATTTTTGGAACAAAATGGACAATCTTTGACGTCAGTAACGTCAAAGTGAGCACTGCCTGCGATCTTGACATTTTGCACTTTCATAGCCATTGTTTTCTGGCTTGAAGCGAGCCCACAATTGTTTCGAAGGAACAATATTTTCTAGTTTCTTTTAGTAATCATTGCTAAGAGTTTGTTCAGTAACAGGGATCTCCAGCATTTTCAGGTCATTATACAAGATGTTTGATCAGGAGAGAAGGTGACACGTTTAACCTAAACAGACTGGTGAAGAAAGCAGGCTCTGTCGTTGGGTCCTCTGTGCAGGGGGTGGAGGAAGTAACCAGGGTGCGCACTGCGAAGAAGCTAGATTCCATCTTGGAGAACTCCTCCCACCCCCTCCATCTAGAGATCACCAGTTACTGGAGTAAGAGAGGAAACGACCGCTTTTCCTACCCAGTACGGAGATGTGAGAGATTAGGAAAATCTTTTGTACCGGCTGCCCTTAAGCTGTACAACGAGACACATAACGGACGCTTGAAAAGGTCTCCCTTCCTAACTTAGACTTATGGAACCATTGCTGTATTGACTTTGACCTCTAAGGAACTATTGCTGTATTGACTTTGACCTCTAAGGACCCTCCAGGAAGAGTGCTCATGTGCGCCTTGCAGTGACACGCTTCCTAGTTTCTTCTTTTTTCGCACTGATTTTTGACACTGCACTATTAGGTTGTTAGTGTTGGTAGTTTCTGAGTATTTTTGCTTTGTTTAACAATGACAGTGAGATACTTGTTTGCACTAACTAGCATTGACTGCTATGGTCTCTTTTGCAAGACACTTTATGTATATATATATACTTATATATTATTCGCCCCCTCTATTGATGCACCTTCTCTTTATTGGTACTGTACTGCTCTTGTCTTTGTTTTTGTTTTTTTCCCTCTTATCTATCTTTTCTTACGTCTCTGTAACTTTGTAAATAACTGTATACTGCTGTGCTACTTCTGGACAACTGAATTTCCCCCTTGGGATAATAAAGGTATCTATCTATCTATCTATCTACCTATCCAGTAGGAGACACAAAGAGTTTAATTTGTGTGAATTCAAGTCTCCATGGGTGAGTCATCGATAGATTACTGTTAAGAGCCATAGCTTATACTGTAGGCCATACATGGGCAAATTTAATACCGGAATACTGATATATCATTGATTTCAGCTGTTACAATTCCAAACATGACCTGCTACTATCTTAGTAGCTTAATGACTGGTAGTATTAAAATGTATTTTATTTTTGTATGTCCAAAGTATTTGTATTTAAGTTCATAACGTTAACATAAGTACTGTAGTATATAACTAAATGCGTTGGAAATTAAATCAAAATGTTAGATTTCAGGATTCCAATTAAAAAATAACAAAAAAGTATTCAGGATTCCAATTCAAAAGAAGCAAAAATAGCCGATCTACAAGCTCAAAACGCATCGCAGCGCGATGCGTTTTGAGCTTGTAGATCTGCTATTTTTGCTTCTTTTGTATAAGATACTAGAATGACAAAGTAGAACGTAAATGCAATATGCAATGTGGCCCTCTGGAGTGAAGGTGGAAATATAGTGGCCCTCGCCATCATCAAAGTTGCCCACCCCTGCTGTAGGCCTATTTGATTTACCGGTACGTATGTTTTAGTGAAGGACATAATGTAGCATAATGTTTGGGACCTCACCGGCTAATCCTTATAGTGGAGGGTGAGGTCCATATTGTAAAGGCAGAGCTGGCCCATAGCTGGCCCATAGGGCTGTGCCATCGGTAAAACCTGTTCATCGGTACAATAAAGCACAGGTGATGCCGATAATAGAAAGGCGACCCCTACAACCTCACAACGCATTGCGTCGTGAGTTTGTAGACCTGCTCATTTTGAAAATTGTAAAAAATATTTAAAATGTTTGGTGAAAAATGTGTGAGGAAAAAAATACTTCTACTAAAACAATCAGTACCATGATCAATATGCAAATCCTAGAGTCCAGGGACTCTGCCCCCTGAATAATCATTTGCTCTGAACCAACACACTGAGTACAGCTGAGCTTGAAGCAAGCTTCAGCAGAAATCAGGATGGAGGCTTACTGGGTTCTAGTGGGTCTACTCTGTTTGTGTGGACTCTCCCTCAGTCAAGGTAATAACTGTTTGTTTCTCTATTCATGCAAATTTACCCCTTAAAAGCTACCAATACGTACTGTGTGTGTGTGTGTGTGTGTGTGTGTGTGTGTGTGTGTGTGTGTGTGTGTGTGTGTGTGTGTGTGTGTGTGTGTGTGTGTGTGCGTGCGTGCGTGCGTGCGTGCGTGCGTGCGTGCATGTACGCACATTGTTTTCCCATTTGTCCAGGGTGTGAGCTAAACCTCCTTGAGAACACTGACTTCCCAGGAACAGATATAACACATGTGTATTCTCCTGATGTGGAACACTGCCAGATGATGTGCACTCAGCATCCAAAGTGCCTCTTCTTCACTTTTCTACGACCCGACTGGACCAGAGACGGCAGGTAAGTTACAGGAATGTAATGCCTCCTTTGAAGTATGTTATTCTGTGTAGAATGGTTTTAAAGGCCTGGGCCGCTGACACAGCGGTCCAGGCACCTAGGCAAGAATGCAGCTTGACAGCGCGACACAGGTTCGAGCCCCGATCCCGATGGCCTTTGCTGCGTGTCACTCCCCATCTTTCTCTCCCCATTTCCTGTCAGCCTGCTGTTATGTCCTATCCATAATAAAGGCATAAAAACCCTAAAACAAATCTTAAATACAGCTCAAATTAAATTGTCATGATTTTGAATTGACTAGAAATGTAAACAGCACATACTGTACACCCAAATCCTGTGTTTATATTACATCAGTGTACACTTAACTTATAACTCATAGACTGATTGAGACGTCTCAATCAGTCTTTTCCTAGTCCTAGAATTATTGGAGTTACATGTAGTAAGGGGATTTTATAAGATATTTGACCAATCTGCGAAGTAAATCGTTACCAAGAAATGTCTTCACATAATGTGTTTCTAAAGGTGTGTAATAATATGTACTAAAAGGTTGAAATTCAACTCCCAGGGGAAACCTCATAAAAAAATGATTTGTGTTTGTGTCCCATTAATTTACTATACAGGAAAACAATACAAAAAAATAACTATGCTTTAAGTAGCATGTGAGGGGTCAAACTAGGGGTTTTTCATGATGCTGAATCCATTGCAAGCATTTGTTTTGCGTGAAAAACATTCCTTGGGCTAAAAACGGACCCACAAAACGATGGTTTAGTGATGAATCCTCACTTTTCACCATTTTGTAGGGGCCATTTGTAGCCCACAGAATGTTTTTTGTCTAAAACAAATGCTTGCAATGGATTCAGCATCATGAAAACCCCTAGTTTGACCCCTCACATGCTACTTAAAGCATATTTATTTTTGAGTGGTGGTCTCACCACTCCTGTGATTCGCTTTCACGATGTTACTGGCTGGCCGTGTATGTCTGTCGCCTGCCCGTGTATGTCTGTCGCCTGCCAATCTGCCATACCTCTCCAGACCAGGAGAGGGACACACAGACCACAAACACACACACGTTAAAGGAGGGGCGCTATTGAGCAGGCAGACACACACACACACACACACACACACACACACACACACACACACACACACACACACACACACACACACACACACACCTTGCAATACATGTATTTGACTCTTTTTATTTGACCACCACTCAGTTCACAAGGTGTGATTTTTGTATTGTTTTCCTGTATAGTAAAGTTAATGGGACACAAACACAAATCATTTTTTATGAGGTTTCCCCCGGGAGTTGAATTTCAACCTTTTAGTACTTATTATTACGTACCTTTAGAAAAACATTGGTGAAGAAATTTCTTGGTAACGATTTACTTCGCAGATTTTCTTATGTTCCCCTTACTAATGGTGTAGATAGCATAAATCACCGGCCAGGGTGCTTTCTCTTCAGCTGAATGAAGTCTACATTGTTGTTATTATTATTAGGTTCTGGTTTAATAGACCAGTACCACTTGCTGAAAGGTATGGAAAGGGAGGTGGACCAGCCCACTTCCTGGTCCTGGAGCACTTAAGTGTTCCAGTGAAAAGATGACTTCTAAAGTAATAAATAAAATCAACCAACGAACTTGTTTCCTACAGAGGATCGCCCCAATGGTCAATTTCAACACACTGAAGACCATAGCTGGTGCAATAATCCAGCCCCTCTTTGACTACGGAGTCCACGTTTGGTATCGTGATGCCCCACAAGCCCTGAAAACTAAACTCCAAACAGCCCAAAATAAACTAATTAGGGTACTGCTTAACCTTCCCTATCAGACTCACCTCACCGCTACTCACCAGTTAAGAGTTGGGTGGCTCAGAGTAGATGACAGAGTACAGCAACTTGCAATGGGCCTGGTGTACAAGATACACTACACCACTATGATACCCAAGTACCTGTCGAAATACTTTATAAACATTAAGGATGTCCATAATTACAACACCAGAGGCAGCGCCACAGATCACTTTCAACCCAGAGTCAAAACCAACAAAGGGTCAAACTCTTTTTTCTGCTATACCACCAAAATGTGGAAAGCCTTACCGAAGGCCATAAAGGAGTGTGGATCACTAGCATCCTTTAAAACTGCCCTGAAAAACCACTTACAGGCAGCAGCCGTTCGCAACTGGTAAAACAAACTAACCTAGCCCAACCCTACCCTCCCCTGCCCCTTCTTTGTATATACTTACTTACTTACTGTTTAGACTCTTTTTTTTTGTTCTCTCATTTTTCTTTTCTTTACATATCTACTGCATAGTACTGTGTTCTATTCGTCTGTCATTCAATGTTATATGAGATACTTAAATGGTTTCCTGTGGAAATAAGCTTAGTCTTTTCATGGATCTCCTTTTAGTAGACCTTGTACCAGTGAACTGTACCGTCATGAAACTGTACCTTTTCCTATGCAAACTTCTAATAAAGTCTTCAATCAATCAATCAAACCCTGTAACCGATGACCCTCTCAGCTGACCGAATTATCCACTGCTGTCTGCAGCCTGTCCTTGGCAGTGAAGATAACAAACCAGCTTGTGGCTGGATGCGAACCACTAGTTATGAGCACAGAAATGTTAAAGAGCTGTCCTGAATCATCTACCACCCAGATTACATTCCGTATTAGGATATTCTGCTTTCAGTTGAATCCCAACCCTGGTCCTTGGGGATACATAGTAGATGTTTTGGCGGTCTCATCAGGCTTTCAAGTTTTTTACTGTTACTAAAATGAGGAAAAACTTGAAATGAAACCAGAGGGTAACCATACATATTTACGGCAGGCCAGTTATACATTAACTTGAACTACTGCAGATGTTACAGCCATTACAGTTTGTGATACTCTGTTCTGTTGTAAATCTACTGTACAAGTTGTTGCACAATAGGCCGTTTGCGATTGCAGTCTGTTCTATTTACACACCCAGACTTTATTTTAGTCAAGCATCGGAGACTTTGACATTTGATTTGCATTTGCCAATGTTTTTCATACTCCAGGCATTTCTTCTGCTACCTGAAGCACACTGCCACTGGACAGCCCAATGTACAGACGCCACTGCTTGGTGTGACCTCTGGCTACTCTCTGAAACCTTGCAGTCCTAAACCTGGTATGTGGTCAGCTAAGAGTTTGTCACCACCTTGAATGAAAATAAAAGCCTGTGTACCGAGGCTAGCCCCATCTTGACCACATATCGTTGTTGTTGGGTGGAAACCTTCCAAAAACGTTCGTTTTGTATTTATCATTTTAAAAATGATTTAAACTAGATAGAATAGCTGATCTACAAGCATGAGGCGTTGTTATCTGCTATTTTAACTAGTTTTGTGTGTGACTTGTATGATGAAGCAGGGCTTTACTTTATCTCCTATAGTCTTGTAAATATGTAACAGTTTGAGGCATTTATACTTTACCCAAGTGTTCAACCTTTTTTTAAATACTTTATACATTCTACTACCGGTATATTGCATTTAAAAAAAATTGAATTAGATACTAGTTACTTTTCAGATTTGGATTAGATTATTATTACACAACACTGAACCTCACAACGGATTGTGGCATAAGTAAGTGTGTAGATGATCTATTTTCGCTATTTGTCGTGCAACAAAATATTATGGTTTAAGTGGCTAAGCTATAGTATTAATACCTGCTGTATTTTTCAGGGTCCTATTCTGCACAAAATGTGTCCTGTATAATTGTGTAGCCTGCTTTGTCAACAATTCTGTATTGGGTTGACACTGTACCTCATCATGCATGCTGAGGTAATGTAAAATCGGTGAAAACTCCCTTCTATACTTTACTGTCTGCCAGATGTCTGTCTGTCTCCGGCGTATGAGAATATTGACTTCCCCGGAGCAGACTACCGCGCTCTGTTCACAGCAGACTATGAGCAGTGCCAGAAATCCTGCACCCAAGACCCTGGCTGTGAGTTCTTCACATTTGTCAATGGACTCTTCAGTAGAGAGGATATCAGGTAAATCATTACATGCACCTTTCTCAAATGGTAGACCTTTAACTTGGAAAACCTTGGTATCACCTCAACATCCATTAAGAAGTGTCCGTGGAATTATAATAATTTATAAAATACGTGTTTGGTTCAATGGCTTTTAGCTCCTCTAACAGCGGGTATTGAAGGATGGCGATCTGTAAATCTATCCATCTATCCACAACTTTGGTCCCAACAAACCACTTGCTAGATTTACGTGGAATTTGCTGTGCAACTTCAATGAACCTGAACTGGTGTCCTTTCCTATAGCCTCGCATAGCCAGACTAATCTGCCATTGCAAAGAAAAAGTGCCCTTTCTTGACAGCCTGGCTGGCCTTGGTTCAAAATACCATCTTGTTTTGCACACAATTATGTCAAAATTGAATCGCTGGTAAAATGTATATGGTAATTGTAAAAAAAAAAGGCAAAGGTCTGTATTTAAAATAATTCTTGCTGAAGATTGTGGAAATTCTGTTTGTAGATACAAGTGCCATCTAAAATTCAGCTGGACAGTACCCAAGCTTGCAATGTAAACGCAAAAGCTGGCGTGGTCTCAGGATTCTCCCACAGATTGCACCAAGCCCACCAGAATATGCGTATGTTGACACGCACATACTGTACACTACATACACAAACACAGCTATTGCTTCACTGTTGATCAAACAAGTATGGAATTGTTCAAATTGTTCAAACATAATGTGTGTGTGTGTGTGTGTGTGTGTGTGTGTGTGTGTGTGTGTGTGTGTGTGTGTGTGTGTGTGTGTGTGTGTGTGTGTGTGTGCATGCACTGCAGCATGTCAGACCAAGATGTTTGCAAACACAGCTATCCAAGGACATGACCTCGCCAGATCACTGATCACCAGATCACTCGCCAGAGCCTGTGTTCTAATCATCCACTCTGCACCTACTTCACCTACTTCAATGACACTGACAAAAGGTGAATAGCTGAATCTGTGGGCCACATTGCAAAAATGGGGCCAGTTGATAAAACAACAACATTAATTATACTTGAAAACTTTCATTGGCACCTTGTATTGTCGCGAAAGCATCCGTCCATTTTAGGTTAAAGTGACTATCTTTCTGAGGCTAATCTTTGTGCTGTTCTGAATGAGGCAGGCGAGTCCGAGGTGACTGGACATGGTTCCTCTGCATTGAATGAGTGGACACAGTTTTGCCTTTCAGGATTATTCTTCATGTAACAGTAATGTAATTAATCAAGATAGATAATAACTTCATTCTGTCTAAAACATACATACCGGTACATACACATGCTGTGTCTGCAGCAGCTAAAAGTCCTTGGCATTATGATTCCAGGTTCCGTTGCTACCTGAAGAACAATGCAAATCATATGGTGACTAAAGTTAATGAAGCAGCCGTCTCTGGAATACCAACTCACGCCTGTCAGCCCGATAACAGTATGTACTTGTCTAACTGCAAAAAGAAAACAACTGAATAATTAATTCCAATATTGGAATCTACTCATAAGTATAAATACTTGGTGTATCCGCAAAAATGAAGAAAAAGGTGTGTCCATATGTCCTTCCGTCTGTCCATTCTTATGTCCATACATGTATATCTGTCCATCTGTCGGTCGGCCTGTCCATATGTACGTCCCTATGTTCATCCCAACGTTGTGAAAGAGACATCTTGTGAACCTCTCCAGGGGATTTCATGATATTTGGCTGTTTTGGCATATAAATGAAACGTCCACTTGGACTCACAGATGAACTGATATCGAGCCAGGGTAGACACGTACAGTATTGGCAGAGGCCTATGAGATCATTCATTCATTTTCCTATTTCCTGTTTAGTTGTCCCAAGCAACATCATTCTGTCTCTGTCATGCTCTCTCTATAGGCTGGATGAAGGCGGTGTATGAAGGCGTAGATTTCCAGGGATCTGATATGCGTTATGTGTTACTGGACGATCCAGACACCTGCCAGAGAAACTGTACTGAAGACCACAACTGTCAGTTCTACACCTACGTCAATGAGGCCTTCTTTGACTCAAGATATTGGTATGTTTTATACGGACAAACACACACAGACAAAAATACAGCCTAGAATTATTGAATGCTTTAACGGTGCCGCGCTGTGAGCTTGTAGATCTGCTATTTTTGAAAAAGTTGTGAAAATGTGTGCAAATCTTTGAATATATGTATTTTTAAAGCGAACGTTTGTAACTCAAATTTTGCTTCTGGGGGTGGTCCCTGGAACTAGATATTTTGAGATGGGTGGTCCGTGGCCAAATAAATATCAGTTTGGGGTTCCTTCACATGAAAAGGTTTGAGAACCACTGACATAGTAGTCTCTCAAGAACAGACTAACTGAGCTCCAGTTAAGTGAAAAGGACCTTTTCTTTGACAATGGCTAGCCAGATTGCTGACATAGAAACATAGGTTTTTCAAAAAGACACTTATAGAATCGGGTCAAAATTCTGATTTTCACAATTTTTCAAAAAATAGCAGATCTACAAGCTCGCAGCGCGGCACTTGGTGCCGCACTGTGAGCTTGTATATCTTTGAAAAATGAAAGTATAAAATAGGTTTAATGTTATTGTCTGAAACATATCAATGTCGCCCCAAATGTTGCCCAGATACAATTATTTGTTTGAAAAGTTACAGTAGTTAGTTAGAATCTCTAGTTCTGATGATACATTTTGTACCATGTTAACTTGCTAATTTAACCCATTTAAACCGGTTTATACCTTTCAATCCATTACAGCATTTGTATAATTTTTTTTCTGTTGCTACCGTATATTAGCAACATTTATTTATTTATTTATTTTAATAGAAATGTTTAGTTTACAAAAGTTTAGAAAAAGTTTCAGATAGAAATTTCATCACCATTAAATATGAATTACATATGCCATATCGAAATATTACGATTTCCAAAATCCTCAGTCTCATATCATGTTATCGATATTGTCCATCCCTGTGTATGCTAACATTACACACCCATATGCACCTGGAACTAATATTTTTGTCAATTGTTTATGCATTATTTAAAACTGTGTTTGATGTTGTATTTCAGGCGTCGCTGCTACCTGAAGAGGGTAATACCATGCCTGCTCCTCCCAGAGTTACCAAACTGCATAACGTTTTGTCTGGATTCTCCCTGAAGAATTGTCAGACTCCTCCCTGAAGAAGAGACCCCGCCGCCCGCCCCCCCCCCCCCCCCCCCCCCCCCCCAAACCCCCCCCCCCCAGGCAGTTCCTCCCCAACCTGGAGGTGCTGTATGGAAGCAGTGTTTTTTTATCGCCCAAGCATTCCTGCAAATCCCCCCCCCCCCTCACACCCAGCACTCTCCTCTACTCTCTAAATCCAAATCTTTTTCTCTTCAGTGTTTCCCCTCCTGTGTTTTTGTTTGTTTTGTTTTGTTTGTCAACCTGTTTTTCCTTGTGTTTGTTGTTTTTGTTTGACCACCCTGAATTGTTGCGCAGGTTTTCCAAGATAGCGCCGCCCATGGCTGCTGTGGTGACTACGTGTTGCGTTCTGTCGGTTGTTTGGTGTTTGTCTGTTTTTTGTTTTTATGTTATATGTGAAAAAATGATTTGAATGCAAAATGTAGTATGCCAAAGCAAATTCCTATGTGTATTACACAATGGTTAATAAAGAAATCTGAATCTGAAGATCTGAATCTGAGACATCAGTCCCATTTCTAAATCAAGATTCTTTTCACACTTCTCCTACCTGGCAGTGTAATTCTACACACACTAGATTTAATGCACACTTTGCGTGGGCGCCAAGCAAGCTTCACACCTGTAATAATCACGCCAGGCACCAATAATGTGATAATAAAACCTGTCTTTATACCTAGCCTAGCCTGAGCATACTGAGACGAATGACCAAATGGCAATAAACTGAGTCTTGGAAAGTACATTTTCTGGTGTGACTTGCCCCTTTTCCACTGACATGGCCCAACACCACACCACTCCACACCGCCCACTTGTGCCAGGTATTCCACTACAAGGACCTGGGCAGAGTGGTGTGAAAGTGGTACTAAACGTGGTACTAAAGAGTATCCACTCTAGAGTAGGTCTGCGCTAGGCCTAACAGGGGCAAACAATTCATAATGACTGATCACTCACTGACTTTTCATTTAGACCACCAAGATATAGTTGTAATACATAAGATTCTATTGTGTTATAATCACAGTTATAATCTATTATGGTGTATTTTAATTATCATAGTAATATATTAATACTTTATAGTGTATTATAATCACAGTTATAATCCATTGTAGTGCATTATAATGCAGACTAATGCTCATTATTAGCCAATTATGGTCTACGCATTCTGTGGTCTCATTGGTGCAGTGGTGAGCCCAGCATGTGTTAACAACCTGGTAGACCAACACGTATCTTACATCTACCAGGTCTACCAGGTATCTGTATGCAAGTCTCTGCTGACTTGATTAACATTACCATTCTCACATTATATTAGACAACATTCAAGGTTCAAGGTAGTTTTTATGGTTACATCTTGTGTACAGGTACATAAGAGTAAAACCTTTTTGGCTTCCTTCAGGCAGTGTAGCAGTATGTATAATAACAATAACAACAACAGCAAAAACAAATAAGAATAACAATATAATAATAATATAATAAAAGCGCATCATCAAATGTACATGTGCATAAAAGTTTGGCCAACAGCATTTTTCTACCCCCAGTAGTTACTACCTAACTTTGTCTAAACAACTTCACAATATCAACAGGTTAGTACATCAACTTCACAGTATATTCTATGTAGAGTATATGTGCAGTTCAAGCATACTAGTGCAAGAAAGGGACAGGGGGGGGGGCTAGCGCTTCCCTTTTCCCTGGATCGTTCTCATACTTGACAGTTGGTTCATGTGCCTGATTGTGTGTGGAAAGAAGCTTTTTTGCAATCTGTTGCTAGTAGCTTTGAGACTGCGACATAGTCGTTTTCCAGGCAACATCTTAAAACGCATGTAATTAATGTAACATAAGCTAATGTAGGTTGAAGGTTGTAGGCATACATGTTTGCATGTCAAGATAGTTGACATACACTGTTGTAAATAGGCCTTATTCCTTGGAATTCCGTGACATAAGTCGATGCCGGCCGTAGCTTATGCCAATGCCGGTTTTCGAGCTCGCCGTATCTTCAGGAGAAGCTGGTCGTTGACTGTCAAATACTGCAGATAGTCAAATATCATCAAATCATTTCACACTCTTCACATTAATCCTTAAGCCTTGAGCTGCCTCATCTTTCATTCATGCATTACCGTCATATTTTAAAATTGCCTGAGGGTCAACGGTCGACGCCACAAACGTGACTGTTTGTGAGCCCCACCAAACTTGACACAAACACTGTTCAGGGGTCTGCCATGATAATAGCCACACCAGGGGCCATGTGTGGCCACCAGGGGCCCTATCAGGTGAGCTAAAGGGGCCATGTTTGGACCCCAGGGACCTCAAGGGGGGGCCCAAGCACGGATGCTCTAATCTGTGACCAATCTTGGCAGAAACACTGTTCAGGCTTCTGACATGAGAGTTGGGGCACTACAGCAGTATTAAAGCAGTGTTTAACACTCAAAATGGCCATAGCTCGGTGACCATTGCACTGATCAGCGCAATATAGGACTAGATTGGAAGGTGTCCTGAGAATCTAGTATTCAAAAGATAGCTAACATAACAAATACACTCCTCCCCACTTCTCACTATTTCAAATTATACTCTGATTTCATTAAATAAATAGAGATTGCAAGCATCTGGTCAGCAGCTCAGCTTTTTTGATAGTGGTTCTTTAGTTTCTCACCACAGCCGCTAACCTTACAGGAGGCCAGGCCGATATGCTTGTCAGCCTTGATGCTGCTGAGGAGGTCAGGTAGCTCATGTGCGATTGCCTTCTCAAGCTTTTCCATTAGACAGCCTCCCCAAAAGTAGGAGCAGTGAGACTCCAGTGCTTTGAAATCAGTGATCTGATTGATGCTGAAGAAATCACGGTAAGTATTGCGGTTGGGTAGGTCATATTGGTTAACACTGGTCATGCTCAGGATGGATTTGAAGATGTAGAACTTGTCTGGGTCATCCACTATCTCCTTGCAGACCAGCATGGGATCACTGAAGAAACTCCGAAAGAAACCCGGCTTATTCTCTTTGAATGCTTTAATATAGCGGTCGACAAGGAGGGCATGGATGCGCACGCAGATGCCATGCTGGCGGATGAAGGCGATCTTGTTCTCCAGGCGGTTTACAATCACCTTGTTGAGGTCCTCCAGCAGGGAGATTTCTTCCCGCTTGAAGAGCTCAGAGCTGGTGTTAGGTTGGTAGGCATACTGCCAGAAGGAGCTGACGTAGACTCGGGGAGGCTCTACCACCTTGATGTGGGGAGATAAGCTCCAGAACAGGGCTCCATAAACCCTCATCAATTCCTGTGTGTCCAGTGTGTCAGCCTTGTTGAGGATGATGCGGATCTGGGACTCGTGGCCCTTCAGCTGCTTCTCCAAGAGCATCTCCAGCTCCAGCCCCACGTCCAGCTTGGTTGGGTCAAACAATATAAAGATCAGGTCAGCACGGTCAATGAACCACTGGCAGACATCGTTGAAGGGGTAGCCTGGATGAACAAAGAGAAATAGTCTATATCACTGCAAGAACTGGAGAGCCCTGTGAGTTTGTACGTTCTCACAGCACGGAGCTTGTGTTCGCCTGGACCGCGCGGAGGTTGCCGAGAGCTCACTCGTGTATAGGTAATATAATAGGCCTACAACATGCGATGTTTCATAACATATAACACAAGAAATAATCATAACACATTATACATTCTATATTTATAAGGTCAAGTATTCTACTTAATAATTGGGACCGTCATCTCCACCGAAAACAGGCTAGGCGCTCCGCCCTTGTTCCATTGTTGGAACCGGGATGTTGTTTTGATACACACAAAGCGAGGTGCCGCCTGCTTCAGCTTCCTTAGCCAAGGAGGTGCAATTGAGTTGCGGAAAAACATCTGTGAGTGGTGTTAGCTGGAGTATTGGTTGAGCTTCACATGACAGTTAGCACGCTGCAGAATATAGTCACAAGCGAGCCCACACTGTTTCGTAGGAACAGCATTTCTAGTTACTTCTGCTTTTCAGGAATAAAAAAGAAATTGTATTGTGTACACTTCTGCTTTGGCATGCAATGTAAATGTATGTTTACTCATGCCAATAGAGCCCTTTGAATTGAATTGACAGCTGGGGGAGGGCTTGCCGTATCAGCAAGGGCCCAAATGTCAAATTCAAATTGAGTCTCACCTCTCTCTTGCTGCTTGCGGTTTTCTATAATTCCAGGTGTGTCTACAAAGGTGACATGTTCCAGCAGCTTGTGGGGCAGCTCAAGACCCGTCAGCCTTTTCAGAAAGTTCTGGCCAAACTTCTCTAGATGGGAGAAAGGACGGGAGCTGTCTGCTGCCATGACCATACCCTCCACTTTGCCGGCCTTCTTCCCGTGCATGATTATAGTAAACTCAGAGGTCGTGGGATGAGCACCTGAGGACACACGTTGTACACATGGAGACATGGAGCTGGTTGGGTCAGAAAGAGGAGGAGATCCGCTGTTGGTTAACCTGTGGCAGTCGTTCTCAACCTGTGGGTAGGGACCCCCCAAATGATTTTGGGGGGTCCCCAGACGATTAACTTAAGTGCAACTTTGTTTTCTCACACAGTAAACAAAACAACATAAAGTTTAACTGTATAGAGGGTATCTTCACATTTCTAAAGTGTTAATTTAAGGACTTTTTAATACCTCTTAAATGACAAATTAAACATTGGCCAAATCGTTAAATATTAGAGAAATTGTGAAAATAGCAGATCTACATGATCACAACGCCTTGCGTTGCAAGGCATTGTGAGCGTAGTTCTGCAATAGAACCGTGTTATACAAAATGTAATGCCTCAACTCTTCCCAGGTTAAAATATGATTATTTTGGGGGTCGCGGAGAACCACTGACCTATGGGGAGCTGGTAGGGACAGTCTTGCAGGCCCAGGAGATAGTTAATCATTGAGGACTTTCCTACACTCCAAGGTCCTAGGAACAACACCATGGGCTTGGTGGAGGTAATCACCTTTTCTGTAATGCAAGAACAGGAGTAATTGTAATACAACCGGTTAACAAAAGCATGACCCTCAACCTCACAAATTTAGCTGTGGGGCAGAAACCAGCTAACTTCAAAATGTTAAGGGGTTTTGTTCATCATTGATAAGAACAGCTGAATGGACCTCCAAGCTCACAATTAGATCGTCATCGGAGATCAAAAGGGGGTGGAGTTAGGAGTTAGTTAGCTGGTTTTGTCAGAAGCCTGTTTACTACTTTTCATTGGTTCAATATATCTTTAACGAACACACGTCAAAGGTGTTCAATAGCACTGATTTATTAAACAAAATGTTAGCTGGCTTCTGCCAGACAGCGACGATATATTATTATATAGAATGAAGTTTCAGTTGTTTTAAGCAGGACTTTTGAGAAACAAACATACACACTACAGCTTCATATATTAGTTAATTGGCAGCATGGTGTGAGTATATGTGTGTATACAAAAGTTTGAGGATGTGTGTATAACCCTGCAAGACCCGAATTAATTTCTACTGGCCAATTTAAAAAAAAAAAATCAGATGCTGTTGTAGGAGTCCTAATCACAGGAAAATGTAATGTTAAAAAATTAATAATGTTTTTGTAAGGTTTTATAGCCATAAATCATAAATCATGCTCTAATTTGCATTTTGGGGATATTTTTCACAATAATAACATATGTACATGTTCTAGACTAATGATCACGAAAAAAATATATTACAGGCATTTTACTTATGTTTTAGTGAGGAATAGCCTCAGTTAAAAAGTGAGATGTTGTTCGTCCAGACGCTGGAATTTCAACTTCTCTGGGAGGTGTGAATGTCAGCTCCTGTGGGGGGTATTTATATGCAAATATCATGGCCAATGGCATTGTAATACTAAACAATAGGATTTAATGGTGATGTTAATGTGAAAAAAGAACAGGAAAACTAACTATAACATTAAAAAAAAAAATGATTTAAAAAATGTTGCCAAAAAGCAACGCTGGGCCTTGCAGGGATAAAAAGCAGAATGCACCCCCAGCATACCTGAGATCCGTCCCAGATCGTTGTACTTGTAGGCCAGCTCCAGGGGCAAGATGGATGAGTGGTAGATGTCCTGCAACTTCTCCAGAGCTAAAATGACAATGAAAAAGCAGTGAGAATAAGATTATGCGAGGCATTGAGAGGCAAGTTGTGAGGCTAGTTGTGAGCTTGTGAGGCTGTGGAACTGAGTCAAATGTAATGCCCCAACTCTTACATTCATTGCAAGTGCTTGTCAGGAAGGAGGGGGTCCCCAGTTCAAATATGATCATTTGGGGGGGGTCAGGGCCTGAAAAGGTTGAGAACTACTGCACTAACTTAGCCCACCACCAGACTCTATCTCATTCTAACCTGTATGGAATTGTGTGTCCTCCTTATAATCCAACTGCAGCATTTCATCAATGTGAGATCTGTCTCTGAGGATGGAGGGGGCATTGTTTTCCTTCTCTGTTAAAAAAACAAAAAAACACACACATTAGAAATTAAATTGTTAAAAGTTGAAAGCTATAGACCTTTGACAGTTTCAGACATCTGTATCAAAGATAATTGATAGGGAGAGATGCTCTTTAACTTAAGACAATCCCGTCACCCTTTGCTATTCAATTTCAACATTTTGCAGACATGTTTCAGCTTAATTCAAGATAAACTAGCTAGTTTAGTGACATTTGGATAAACTGTCATTCATTTGAACCAGGCCTGTGCAATTGTTTGGAATTGTGGGTCCCCCTACTGGGAAAACAAATCTGACACACTGGTCAATATAATACTATATAGGCCTATATAGGCCTACAGTAGGTCTACATTATATATAAAACATTATATAAAAAACATTGATTCACACTGTGGTTACATTTCCCTTCAGTTGATAAAGATACCTATAGTATAATAGGTATACTTTTGTATACATTTGTCTACTTTTGTATACATTTGTCTTCATCCTTCAAGTTACCCTGCAAGTTATACATTATGTTATAATTTTCTAGTCATACTGTTCCATGAATTTGAACTTGCTTCCAATATTTTCCATATATGACAATTCTAAAATACTGAACAATAAATATATATATATATATGTGTGTTTTTTTGTACACTATCAAATACCAGATCTGAAATACTGAAATACCATATCCCGGAGCACAGTACAGTATTATATTAACCCAACCATAAACATACATATCATGCCACTGTGTCTACAATAGCATCATCTACTGTAAGTACACATACAATAAATGCAAGTAGAGTGCAGATGTCCACTGTAGTGAGAAAGCATCTAGAGATACCAACCCAGGTAACTTAAAACACTTCAGCCCCCTTACCTTCTGTGGCCTGCAAGAGCATCATGGAGACAAAGCAGATTGAAACGAAACCTTTCATGATGGCTGAGTTCAGGAGAACTGTAGTGTGACATGTATGTATGCCTTACAGACGCAGACTATTATAATGCTGAAAAGCTAAAGAGATTAACCTCTAATACCATGCCTGGTTAAAACCAGACCGAACACAACAACACCCCCTAGTGGCAGGGGCGTCACACCAAATTCTGGGCCCTGGGTACAAGGATTCACTGCGGGCCCCCCATGAATGTTAACTATTGAAAAATAGCAGATATACAAGCTCACAGCGCGGCACCGAGTGCCGCGCTGCGAGCTTGTATATCTGCTATTTTTGAAAAATCTTGAAAATGTGTGCAAGAAACCTATGTCAAGGACCCCCAAGATGATATGTATTTGGCCACGGACCCCGATCTCAAAATATTTAGTTCCAGCTAGGGACCACCAGAAGCAAAATTTGAGTTGGAAATGTTCGCTTAAAAAATACATATATTCAAAGATTTTCACACATTTTCACAACTTTTCAAAAATAGCAGATCTACAAGCTCGCAGCACGGCACTCGGTGCCGCGCTGTGAGCTTGTATATCTGCTATTTTTCAATAGATAAAGTTATAAGGGCCCCTCCACCTTGGGCCCCAGTAACTCAGTCCCACTTTCCTACCCCTTGTGAACACATAGGCTAGTCGGTGTCTACCACCAGCTTTGAGTCTGCCTTCTGAGCATCAGAGATAACACTGTTATCAGACCGCAGCATACTTTCATCACTTTTCAATTGTGCGGGGATCGTTTCTGAGAAATGGCCTGATCTGCGGTAAAGCTCAGCATGTTTATATAATGTACAGAAGGGGGAGGAGGAGGAGGAGGGGAGGAAGACGATGTTCTTTTCTGGACAATGTAACTGAACAAAGGTTCCCCAATTAAGGTACAGGTTCACTGCAGAATGAACAGAACCAGAGGCTGATGTTACGAATCAAAAGTTTATTCAACACTCAGTCAGGTTAAAATACAAAGGGAAAGAGGGGTTATTATACAAGAAATCTTGTGAAATAAAATCAATCAACCAATCAAGGACGATGATACACGAAAGAAGCCAAACGGGAAGTCAAGACACTAAAATGGGACCAAGGGTCTAGCAGGCGATAAGGCTTCAGGGCCCAATGAAGGGCCTCTAACGTTAAAGGCCCTTTATTTAGATTTAGATGTTCTTATTTGCTGTGTAGGATGAGGTTAGAGTCTAACCTAATCCTACACAGCAAATAAGACAATCGAAATGACATAAATACGCAAAACCAAAAGAAAACCAAATCTCCCTCAACAGTAAACAAACCACCATACAAATTAAGTGTATAGAAGGTATATGCACATTTCTAAAGTGACTTTTTAATACCTCTAAAATGACAAATTAAATCTTGGCCAAATTGTCCAATATTAGAGGCAGAACGCGAGGCGTTGTGAGCATGTAGATCTGCTATTTTCACAATAGAGCCGTGTTATACAAAATGTAATGCCTTAGTGCTTGTCAGGGTGGAGGGGTCCCCAGTTAAAATATGATTATTTTGGGGGTCACAGCCTGAAAAGGTTGAGAACCACTGTTCTAGAAGACAGTGTTTTCTTGTTCCACATTTTAAGCACATCATTAACCATATAGCACATGAAAAAAATAGACCATGTGAGCTTGTGGTTGTCATATATTTGTTTACCTTTGTTTATAATATTTTACAGATAGGCTTTTCAGAGCAATCCACATCAAACAAACAATTAGGGACATAGATAAAACATGTTAAAATCAACTTTTTGGGGGTGTTGTTAAGAAGCAAGAGTGCAGTGGTGAGACCAGCATGTGTTAACAACATGGTATTGATTGAAGACTTTATTAGAAGTTTGCATAGGAAAAGGTTCAGTTTCATGACGGTACAGTTCACTGGTACAAGGTCTACTAAAAGGAGATCCATGAAAAGACTAAGCTTATTTCCACAGGAAACCATTAAAGTATCTCATATAACATTGAATGACAGAATAGAACACAGTACTATGCAGTAGATATGTAAATAAAAATAAAAATGAGAGAACAAAAAAAAAGGGGAAAACAGTAATTCAAAACAAACATTAAGTATATACAAAGAAGGGGCAGGGGAGGGTAGGGTTGGGCTAGGTTAGTTTTTTTACCAGTTGCGAACGGCTGCTCCCTGTAAGTGGTTTTTCAGGGCAATTTTAAAGGATGCTAGTGATCCACACTCCTTTATGGCCTTCGGTAAGGCTTTCCACATTTTGGTGGTATAGCAGAAAAAAGAGTTTGACCTGCCTCTGTTGTAATTATGGACATCCTTAATGTTTATAAAGTATTTTGACAGGTACTTGGGTATCATAGTGGTGTAGTGTATCTTGTACACCAGGCCCATTGCAAGTTGCTGTACTCTGTCATCTACTCTGAGCCACCCCACTCTTAACTGGTGAGTAGCGGTGAGGTGAGTCTGATATATAGGGAAGGTTAAGCAGGACCCTAATTAGTTTATTTTGGGCTGTTTGGAGTTTAGTTTTTAGGGCTTGTGGGGCGTCACGATACCATACGTGGACTCCGTAGTCAAAGAGGGGCTGGATTATTGCACCAGCGATCCTCTGTAGGAAACGAGTTCGTTGGTTGATTTTATTTATTACTTTAGAAGTCATCTTTTCGCTGGAAAGATTAGCTTCAAGGATACATCCTTGGTAGACCAACACGTATCTTACATCTACCAGGTCTACCAGGTATCTGTATGCAAGTCTCTGCTGACTTGATTAACATTACAATTCTCACATTATATTAGACAACATTCAAGGTTCAAGGTAGTTTTTATGGTTACATCTTGTGTACATGTACATAAGAGTAAAACCTTTTTGGCTTCCTTCAGGCAATGTAGCAGTCAGTATGTATAATAACAATAATAACAACAGCAGAAACAAGTAAGAAAAACAATATAATAAAATGTGTATAAAAGTTTGGCCAACAGCATTTTTCTACCCCCAGCAGTTACTACCTAACTTTGTCTAAACAACTTCACAGTGTATTCTCATTCTGTGTTCAACAGGTTAGTACATTCAACTTCACAGTATATTCTACAGGCGCACGGGAACTAATAAATCTTAGGGTGGGCTGGGCTGAGCTTGGAGACATGCACGCGTGTTCGTGTCCGTGGCGCGGCCGCGCGAAATTTTGCGTTTTTTTTTTTTTTTTTCGGGTTTGGGTGATTTTTATTGCGGTTTTGGGGGACTTTTATTACGGTTTCGGTCGGTGATTTCCCCCCACGCAATGGTATAGCACGGAGCCAAAGACAGACAGGCAACACACACACACACACACACACACACACTACAATGCCCTGTTCTGTTTCACCAACAGTGTGTTTCAAAAATATAAAACCCCCAGCCATGCAGAATAATAAACTACAGCGCCAAACCCACATCAGAAAACAAACTGGATCTACATCCACATAATCCACTGGTCTATTTTTGTGTATACAACTGAAACAAACACATACTAGAAACAAGGCTCAAAATGTATACAGCAATAGGCTATTACTGACAAAAGAACTAGTCTGCACGGCGGCAGACAGTTTTGCAAATAAGGATAGATAAAGAGAGAGAGAGAGAGAGAGAGAGCACATTATAAAGTCAATCTTCTTACCTTGTTAAAACCTCACTTTATCCTTGATAGCGAATGAACTGTCCCTTAAGTGATGTGTTGCAAATTAATGAAGCAAAACACACAGTCCACCATAAAGTAATCATGTTCCTGGTTACATGCCTGCACCGCCATAGACTGTGTGCACCGCGCGTTGTGTATTGAAACTGGAGACTGCTTCCGGGTAGACCTGCCGTTTCCCTAGCAACCTAAGCACACCGGTGGGGGCCAGGGCTGGGCAAGGAGGTAGGGAGCGCTTGGTTGTATCCTCTTGGACCGCGCGGAGGTGCCGAAAGTCGGGGGGACGAAGGTTTTTATTATTCTATAACTCGGTAACGGCGCTGAGTCTGCTCATGCGACTGGAGGGGGGGCTGACCAGCCACCAGGGGGGGCTGTAGCCCCCGTAGCCCCCCCCCCCCCTTCCCGCGCTACTGATATTCTATGTAGAGTATGTGCAGTTCAAGCACACTAGTGCAAGAAACCGACGGGTGGGGTCTAGCGGTTCCCCTTTCCCTGGATAGTTCTCGTTCTTGACAGTTTGTTCATGTGCCTGATTGTGCGTGGAAAGATTTTTTTTTTGCAATCTGTTGCTAGTAGCTGCGACATAGTCGTTTTCCAGGCAAAATCTTAAAATGAATGTAATTAATGTAACATAAGCTAATGTAGGTTGAAGGTTGTAGGCATACATGTTTGCATGTCAAGATAGTTGACATACACTGTTGTAAATAGGCCTTATTCCTTGGAATTCCATGGCTTATGCCAATGCCGTTTTTTCGAGCTCGCTGTATCTTCAGGAGAAGCTGGTCATTGACTGTCAAATACTGCAGATCAAATATCATCAAATCATTTCACACTCTTCATATTAATCCTTAAGCATTGAGTTGCCTCATCTTTCATTCATGCATTACCGTCCTATTTTAAAATTGCCTGATGGTCGACGGTCGACGCCACAAGCGTGACTGTTTGTGAGCCCCACCGAACTTGGCATAAACACTGTTCAGGTGTCTGCCATGATAATAGCCACACCAGGGGCCATGTGTGGCCACCAGGGGCCCAATCAGGTGAGCCAAAGTGGCCATGTGTGGCCCCCAAGGACCTCAAGGGGGTCCCAAGCACGGATGCTCTAATCCGTGACCAATCTTGGCAGAAACACTGTTCAGGCTTCTGACATGAGAATTGTCACACCAAAGAAATCTAAATTGCACACATATGGGGCACTACAGCAGTATTAAAGCAGTGTTTAACAAAATGGCTATATGGCTATAGCTCGGTGACCATTGCACTGAACAGCTCAATATAGGACTAGATTGGAAGGTGTCCTGAGAATCTAGTATTCAAAAGATAGCTAACATAACAAATACACTCCTCCCCACTTCTCACTATTTCAAATGTTACTCAGATTTGACTAAATAAATAGAGATAATAGACGCTAAAGGCAAAGATGCGGAAACGCGTTTGTGCAATAACTCCAGCTAGAACCAAAGATATTGCAAGCATCTAGTCAGCAGCTCAGCATTTTGTGAAAAGAGGAATTCACATTATGCACTTAAACATTAACAGTTTGTTTGCTAAATATGAACAAATCAAGCATATGGTTCTCGAAGGTAAGGTCCATTTTCTAACCTTCTCAGAGACTAAACTTGATGCCTCTATCACTGACTCTCAGATCGAAATTGACAACTACTCTGTAATCAGAAATGATAGAAACAGATTTGGTGGTGGTGTATGCATGTATGTTCATAACAGTATTAAGTATATCCCCCGCCCTGACCTACAACACAGCTCTTTAGAAACTGTATGGGTGGAAGTGATTCTTAAGAAAGCTAAAAACATACTAATCGGTGCCATCTATAGACCGCCCGACCAAAATGATTTCTGTGAGTTACTGGAGGAGAGCCTTGCACCGGTGGACAATGTTGAAAAATACATTATTGGAGATTGGAACATAGACATGCTTCGTAAAGAAGCTCCTCTATTCAAAAAATTCAATAAGCTATGTAATCAACAGGGTTTCACTCAGCTCATCACCAAGCCAACTAGGGTTACAGATAACTCTCAAACAACCATAGATCTCATTGTAACCACAGACAAATCTAAAGTCTCCGCGAGTGGGACTATCGAATGTGGTGGCCTAAGCGACCATGATATCATTTACTGCACCCGTAAAATACATAAGTCCAAAGCTGACGGCCACAAAACAGTTGAAGCTAGAAACCTCAAAACCTACTCTAGCGAAGCCTTTAATCACAAACTGGAGAAATCTGACTGGTCCCCAGTACTAGCTAGTACTCAGGTCGATGAAGCCTGGCTGGGCTTTAAATCCATTTTCAACACTACCCTAGACGAAGTGGCTCCTTTGCGTAGGGTCAGGGTTAAAGCCCGCTCACAGCCATGGTGGAATTCGGAAATCTGTGAATCAATGAAACTCAGAGACAAAAAATACTCTGAGAAGCGCAAATATAATCACAAACTCAAAAAAGGCCCCAATAAACACCTTGAAGCCAAATTAGAAATAGTCAGTTTAGAGGCTAATAAACTGAGAAATCGGACAACCTCCTTAATCCTTTCTGCCAAAAAAAACTACTTGGATGAGAAAGTTGAGGAAAACATCCACAAACCACGAGATCTATGGAAGCTATTTAAAACCCAGCTAGGCTGTGGTGCTAAACTCAGATCCATAGCCAGCAACATATCCATCCAAACTCCCATAACCCTCCTCACTGACAGTCTTGATGTAGCCAAAAATCTCAACATCTACTTCACCTCCATGGCCAAAAATCTGGTCAATAAACTGCCCGCTCCATCTGGGCTGTTTGGTGTTAGGCACATCTTGAAATTCTACAGGAACCTTGGGGTATGCAAAGACAATTTTAAACTTGCCACGGTGACAACTGATGAAGTGTTTAAAAAACTGCGCACCCTACCTAAATTCAAGGCCGCTGGCCATGACAAAATCGCCCCCAAATTTCTCATAGACTCAGCTGCCACCATTGCCCCAATCATTACCCATATTATTAATCTAAGCAGGGTTATGTCCCCCAGGACTTCAAATTAGCTAAGGTAACCCCCCTGCACAAAAAAGGCAGTAAACTTGACCCTGGCAACTACAGGCCAATCTCAATCCTTAGTTCCATCTCTAAGGTAATGGAAAAAATTGTCTATGAACAGGTGGCTAAATATCTTGAAGAGAATAAACTGATCTACGAGTTCCAGTCTGGCTTCAGAGAGTCCCATTCCACAGATACATGCCTCATCTATTTGAATGATTACATCAAACGTGAAATTTACGATGGCAAATATTGCGGCATGGTCATGCTGGACCTCCAGAAGGCATTTGACACCGTCGATCATTCTATTCTGATTGAAAAACTCAAAGCTATTGGTCTTGATAGCACAGCAGTGAGATGGATGCACTCTTACTTGGTGGGGAGGGAACAGATGGTGGAAGTCAACGGAACCCTGTCCCCCCCCCTCCCAGTAAACTGTGGAGTACCTCAAGGGAGTATACTAGGACCACTGTTGTTCTTAATATACGTAAACGACATGTCATCTGCTTGTGACTGCAATCTGTTTCTGTTCGCGGACGACTCGGCTCTCCTAAGGCCTCTCCACACCAAAAAGTCTGCAAAGGACTGCAAAGAACTTGCAAAGGACTGCAAAGAACTGCAAAGAACTTGCAAAGGACTGCAAAGAACTGCACAGAACTTCGTCTGCCGACTGTATGCCGACTGTACTTACTGTATGCAATTGTGCGCATGCGCGGAGAGATCGCATGAAATACCATTCCAAACCAGGAGGTGGCAGTAGTCTGAAAGGCTATTTTCACTCCATAGTTGATCGTCCCTGCATGCCGTCGCTTTCGGAAAATGCTGTTATTAAGCCTATTATTTATATTATTATTTGGATAAAGTAGAACAACCTTTAAAACCAATCATAATCATTTAAAATTGTATCATGATCTGACACTTTCACAACAGCTTGTTGCTGCTTCAGCGTTCTGCCTCCATGTGACGTCGCGCATTGAAAATATCAGAGCTACAAGCTCACAACATGTCGGAACTTGAAGCGTTGTGAGCTTGTATGTCTGCTATGCTCGACACGCACCGTCATACGCTGAAGCACACATCCAGCTTTTCACAGCTGAAAGAGGAGGTAATCTAAACCAAACTGGACCCAGTTGAAACGTGGATATTATACAATCAAGCACCTCTCTGAGCGCAGCAATTGGGCAACTACTACATCGCCCTAGGCAAGCAGTTCACTCGCGCCCACTTTATTCATTTGTGTGTAGTGTGTTGTCTCGGTGTCCTCTGTGACTGTGTGGAAACAGTATGTATGCCAAACAGATAGCTACCAGCGGATTGTGTGTTGTCTTTTATCCGCTCTCGTTGGCTCATTTCACTGCCGACGGGCAAGGGACCGACTCAACAAAACCGGGCAAGTCCAGTTTCCCAGTTTTCGGTCGATAACGTCCCCGACCCGCTGCCGAAAACCTGACGATGAGCTCCCGTTCGGCAACCGACGCTATCCGCCGCCTTCCGCCGCCGAATCGTCGACGAATCTGTGCGGTTAAAAGTGGCCTCTAGTCTCAGGCAGAGACATATCGCAGGTTGAAAAGGCCCTTAACTGTGAACTTAATAAGATCTGCACCTGGCTCAATGACAACAGACTATCAATTCACCTAGGCAAAACTGAATGTATCCTCTTTGGATCTAGTCAGAAACTTAGCCTAGTTGAGAACTTCACAATTAAAGTAGGTGACACTGTGATCGAAAGAAAAAACTACATCTGCTACCTGGGTTGCATCCTGGAGGCTAACCTATCCAGTGAAAAAATGACCACCAAGGTAATCAATAAAGTCAACCAACGAATTCGCTTCTTGCAAAGGGTTGCCCCGCTGATCAATATTAAATCCCGAAAGACACTAGGAGGTGCTCTTATTGGGCCCCTCATTGATTACGGAGTCCTTGTCTGGTATCGCGACGCCCCAGCTGCCTTAAAGTTAAAGCTCCAAACAGCCCAAAACAAACTAATTAGGGTTGTGCTTGGTCTCCCTCCTCAGACCCACCTTACCGATCATCACCACGAAAGCGTGGGATGGCTCAAAGTAGCTGACAGAGTACAGCATCTTGCAATGGGCCTGGTGTACAAGATACACTACACCTCCAAGATTCCCATGTACCTGACAAACTACTTCTTAAAGGTCAAGGATGTTCACAATCACAACACCAGAGGCAGCTCCACTAATCATCATCAACGTAGATTTAACACTAAACAAGGCTCTAACTCGTTCTCCTGCTACACCATCAACATGTGGAACGCCCTTCCACAAGCCCTAAAGGAGAGCAAATCCCTAGCCTCCTTCAAAATTGGTATGAAAAGTCACCTTCAGACAGCTGCTACCCGTGACTTGTAAATAGACTAAGCCCCCATGCTCCCCCCCCCCCCTTTTCTCTTTTTTTGTTTTTGATGTTATGCTTTTGAAACTGATATTATCCTAGATAAAGTACTATGTTCTATCCGTCTGTCTTTCAATGTTATATGAGATACTTAAAGTGTGGTTCCTGTGGAAATAAGCCTCGGCTTTCTAGGATCTCCTTTTAGTTGACCTTGTACCAGTGATTTCTACTGTCATGAAACTGTACTTTTTTCTATTGCAAACTTCTAATAAATTCTTCAATCAATCAAACCACAGCCGGTAACCTTACAGGAGCCCAGGCCATGCTTGTTAGCCTTGATGCTGCTGAGGAGGTCAGATAGCTCATGTGCGATTGCCTCCTCAAGCTTTTCCATTAGACAGCCTCCCCTAAAGTAGGGGCAGTGAGACTCCAGTGCTTTGAAATCAGTGATCTGATTGATGCTGAAGAAATCACGGTAAGTATTGCGGTTGGGTAGGTCATATTGGTTAACATTGGTCATGCTCAGGATGGATTTGAAGATGTAGAACTTGTCTGGGTCATCCACTATCTCCTTGAAGACCAGCATGGAATCACTGTAGAAACTCTGAAAGAAACCCGGCTTATTCTCTTTGAATGCTTTAATATAGCGGTCGACAAGGAGGGCATGGATGCGCACGCGGATGCCTTGCTGGCGGATGAAGGCGATCTTGTTCTCCAGGCGGTTCTCAATCACCTGGTTGAGGTCCTCCAGAAGGGAGATTTCTTCCCGCTTGAAGAGCTCAGAGCTGGTGTTAGGTTGGTAGGCGTACTGCCAGAAGGAGCTGACGTAGACTCGGGGAGGCTCTACCACCTTGATGTGGGGAGATAAGGTCCAGAACAGGGCTCCATAAACCCTCATCAATTCCTGTGTGTCCAGTGTGTCAGCCTTGTTGAGGATGATGCGGATCCGGGACTCGTGGCCCTTCAGCTGCTTCTCCAAGAGCATCTCCAGCTCCAGCCCCACGTCCAGCTTGGTTGGGTCAAACAATATAAAGATCAGGTCAGCACGGTCAATGAACCACTGGCAAACATCGTTGAAGGGGTAGCCTGGATGAACAAAGAGAAATAGTTTATATCACAGCTAGAACTGGAGGTCCCTTTAAGTTTGCACATTCTCACAGCACGCCAGTAATCCAATTGCCATATCTCTCATGGGTCTGGTCTGTGAACAGGTTACTTTCCCCTTTCAATTTGCATACAATTCTGACCCAGATTATAGCCACGGATTATAGCCACAGGAAGGTGAGGCGCCGCCTGCTTCAGCTTCCTCTTGGGTCACATCAGCGAGGGCCTGATCTAACACCATTGTTAAGGTAGGAAGACAATTACTATCTGCTTAGTATGGATGATACTCTACTCACGACTGCAAGCCAAGGCTCTGCAGAGAGAATGGGGAAGAAATAAATGAAGTGTAGCGTAAGTTTATACAGGGCATGGGAGTCAAGTTGCTGCTCAGCTGTAGTCAGATGTCAGTCAGCTCTGTTCTCATACCTCATTAACATATCTGCTGGTCATTATGTCACATGACTGCCATACTCCAATCAAGGCTCTCAATCAGTAGGGAAGGCTCCTTTAAATAGAGCTTGCTTTCTCTACCAATGCTTGGTTCCGGAGCTTCGGAATCATTTGCTGCTTGCTTCCTCCTCCACCCCCTCTATGGAGGATGAAAAATGACTTTATTCAAAATAAATAAATTAATAAATAAATGAAATTATAAATAAAGAAATGCAAAAATAAATAAATAAATATGCAAAGAAATGTAAAAAAATATAGATAAATATATATATTTATGTGAAAATGTATTTATTTATATATATATTTATGTATTTGTGTATTTATTTATTTATTCATTTATTTATTTATATTTTTATTTATTTATTTATTTGTGTATATAGTTATTTTTGTATGTATTTGTTTGCATATTTCCTTATTTTTTTATTTTTTTACTCATTTATTTATTTATTCTTTTATTTTTGTATTCTTTTATTTATTCTTTTATTTATTCTTTTATTTATTCCTGTATTTCTTGAACCGTATGCTAATGGCCTTTCAGGCTTTAGCAATCAAACCCAGAGTGATCAAAGCCACACATGCCACAATAGCTATGAGGAGATTTCAGTGCCAGATTTCCATTCGCATTCGACTCTGGGGCCTCGGCCTCGGATCGCAGAGTGGCACACGCTCGGGGACCACCTCCAGGGACCCCCTGGAGCTCCGGGGACCCCCGCGGACCCCCTGGCGCTGCCGTCAAAGGGGTTAAAAAGTGGCAAAAAAGTGCGCCACTTTTTGGGGAAATTCGGGACTTTGACCGTGCGGACCCCCTCCATGGGTAATGGGACCGGGACAAAAGTGACAGCGCCGCCTGGTGGCGCCCCCCCGCCACTGCAGCGCACCCCCGCGGACCCCTGCGCCGCCCCAAAAAAATAGGCCAAAATACCCAAAAGTAGCCGATCTACGAGCTCCAGCTCCACTCCGCGGGCCCTCCCGGGGGTCCCTGGGCCCCCTCTTCTCGAGGGCCAAAGATAACGCCAAAAAACAGCATGTGGTAGCAGACCCCCAAGCTCGAAAACTTAAAACGCCACAGCAAGTGGCCCCGTCGGGGACCCCCGGGGACCACCCAGGCCAACCCCAGGCCATGAAAAGCCTCGCCGGGAGCGCTCTCTGGCCTGTGAAAAAGACGAGGATACAATGTACCCTCCCCTTTTTTTCAGCTTTCGAATTAATAGTTGCAAGCAAAAAATAGTGTTTATTGTCAAGATTCTTCACCAGCCAGGCTGGCTTTGTCAGAGGCCCAAAAGGGGGACGGGCCTCCATTCCGAAACCCCACCATTCCGAAACCCCACCATTCCGAAATTTAAATTATTTTAACTTTCACCCACCTCCACCCACTTTACCTCACCCACGTTCACCCACCCACCTCCAACCACCTTCCCCCTTCTCCACTCACTTCCTCCCACCTCCACCCACTTTCACTCACCTCCACCCACCCACCTCCACCAACTTTAACCCAGCCACCTCTACCCAATTTCACAATTTTTCCCCGGGGGCCAAAAATAACGCAAATTTTCACCCACCTCCATCCACTCCATCAACCTCCACCTACTTTCACCCAGCTCTATTCACTTTCCCCTAACCTCCACCCACTTTCACCCAGGCCCACCCACTTTTACCCAACTCCACCCACTTTCCTGCCCCTTGGAGTCGGGTGAAAGTGGGTGGAGGTGGGGGGGGGGGGGGGCAAAGTGGGTGGATGTGGGTGGAGTTGGGTGAAAGTGGGTAGAGGTGGGTGGGGGGGGGGGGGGGTTGGTAAAAGTGGGTGGAGGTTGATGGAGTGGATGGAGGTGGGTGAAAATTGGCATTATTTTTGGCCCCCAGGGACCCCCCCTGAGAAGCGGGGGCCCAGGGACCCCCGGGAGGGCCCGCGGAGTGGAGCTGGAGCTCGTAGATCGGCTACATTTGGGTATTTTGGCCTATTTTTTGGGGGCGGCGCAGGGTTCTGCGGGGGTCCCCCGGGGTGGGCCTGCCTCCAGGGACCCCCCCGGAACCGGCCCCGTCTCTCCCAGTGGCTCGGGGGCCGAGTTACGGCCTTTTTTCCCAGCTGCAGTTCCGGCCAAATAAAAATGAGAGAACAAAAAAAAAGGGGAAAACAGTAATTCAAAACAAACAGTAAGTATATACAAAGAAGGGGCAGGGGAGGGTAGGGTTGGGCTAGGTTAGTTTTTTTACCAGTTGCGAACGGCTGCTGCCTGTAAGTGGTTTTTCAGGGCAATTTTAAAGGATGCTAGTGATCCACACTCCTTTATGGCCTTCGGTAAGGCTTTCCACATTTTGGTGGTATAGCAGAAAAAAGAGTTTGACCCTTTGATGGTTTTGACTCTGGGTAGAAAGTGATCTGTGGCGCTGCCTCTGGTGTTGTAATTATGGACATCCTTAATGTTTATAAAGTATTTTGACAGGTACTTGGGTATCATAGTGGTGTAGTGTATCTTGTACACCAGGCCCATTGCAAGTTGCTGTACTCTGTCATCTACTCTGAGCCACCCCACTCTTAACTGGTGAGTAGCGGTGAGGTGAGTCTGATAGGGAAGATTAAGCAGGACCCTAATTAGTTTATTTTGGGCTGTTTGGAGTTTAGTTTTTAGGGCTTGTGTGGCGTCACGATACCATACG
Organism: Nannobrachium achirus; assembly: GCF_963921795.1. Lineage (NCBI taxonomy): Eukaryota > Metazoa > Chordata > Actinopteri > Myctophiformes > Myctophidae > Nannobrachium > Nannobrachium achirus. Next base: position 20,957,934 of record NC_137813.1, on the reverse strand, counting down.
TGGACTCCATAGTCAAAGAGGGGCTGGATTATTGCACCAGCTATGGTCTTCAGTGTGTTGAAATTGACCATTGGGGCGATCCTCTGTAGGAAACGAGTTTGTTGGTTGATTTTATTTATTACTTTAGAAGTCATCTTTTCGCTGGAAAGATTAGCTTCAAGGATACATCCTTGGTAGACCAACACGTATCTTACGTAGCCAAAATACCCAAAAGTAGCCGATCTACGAGCTCCAGCTCCACTCCGCGGGCCCTCCCGGGGGTCCCTGGGCCCCCTCTTCTCGAGGGCCAAAAATAACGCCAAAAAACAGCATGTGGTAGCAGACCCCCAAGCTCGAAAACTTAAAACGCCGCAGCAAGTGGCCCCGTCGGGGACCCCCGGGGACCACCCAGGCCAACCCCAGGCCATGAAAAGCCTCGCCGGGAGCGCTCTCTGGCCTGTGAAAAAGACGAGGATACAATGTACCCTCCCCTTTTTTTCAGCTTTCGAATTAATAGTTGCAAGCAAAAAATAGTGTTTATTGTCAAGATTCTTCACCAGCCGGGCTGGCTTTGTCAGAGGCCCAAAAGGGGGACGGGCCTCCATTCCGAAACCCCACCATTCCGAAACCCCACCATTCCGAAATTTAAATTATTTTAACTTTCACCCACCTCCACCCACTTTACCTCACCCACGTTCACCCACCCACCTCCAACCACCTTCCCCCTTCTCCACTCACTTCCTCCCACCTCCACCCACTTTCACTCACCTCCACCCACCCACCTCCACCAGTTCCGGCCAGTCTGCGCATGGCCGGCTCCGGGGCCCCGAGCCGGACGCATGGATACCGGTCCCGTCTCGAACGGTCGCTCCTAGCCCGAGTTATAGATTTGTATGTGTGCTGCAGTGGCGGGGGGGGGGGGGGGGGGGGGGGGGATATGCAAATATGCAAACAAATACATAAAAAGAAATAATAAAATATATACACAAATAAATAAATAAATAAAATTATAAATAAATAAATGAATAAATAAATACACAAATACATAAATATATATATAAATAAATACATTTTCACATAAATATATATATTTATCTATATTTTTTTAAATTTCTTTGCATATTTATTTATTTATTTTAGCATTTCTTTATTTATAATTTAATTTATTTATTAATGTATTTATTTTGAATAAAGTCATTTTTCGTCCTCCATACACCCCAGCCTCCACCTTTGCACGATCAGTCTGGCTAAGCTCAAATACTTGTGATTGTCTGATTAAGTTACATGTCAATGTGGTTAAGCAAGTACCGTGATCTTGACTAAGTTCATGTCAATGTTGTTCAGCTCAATACTGTGATTTTTTCTAAGTTCATGTCAATGTTGTTAAGCTCAATACTGTGATTTGACTATGTTACATGTCGTCATGGTTATTGCTATTATTTTGCTATTCTATCCCTATGGGGGGGGGGGTATTGTTATGCGTTCCCTGATTTTGCTTAGCATGCTCAGAAAAGCCTGCACAAAATTCAGGGAGCATCTCCGAACGCGGAGCCCTTCAAACGCCAAGATTAACTGTATTCCATTTATGCAATAAATGGTTAAATCTGCTTGACTGTATTCAATTTATGCAATAAATGGTTAAATCTTCTTGACGTGAATGTTCCTGCCTAAACTAACAGTAACAGCATTCTTTAAAATGAGCTGCTTTAGATGTCTACAGTATATGGGGGGGTCGCAAGGGCCCAAATGACAAAGGCCTTTATAAGATCAAATTCAAATTGAGTCTCACCTCTCTCTTGCTGCTTGCGGTTTTCTATAATTCCAGGTGTGTCTACAAAGGTGACATGTTCCAGCAGCTTGTGGGGCAGCTCAATGCCCGTCAGCCTTTTCAGAAAGTTCTGGCCAAACTTCTCTAGATGCGAGAAAGGACGGGAACTGTCTGCTGCCATGACCATACCCTCCACTTTGCCGGCCTTCTCCCCGTGCGTGATTATAGTAAACTCACAGGTAGTGGGTTGAGCACCTGAGGACACATGTTGAACAAATTTAGCCGGGGACCCAGTCACCCAAAATGTGAGATGACCTGTGATTTCTTGCCGTACTTTTTATTTCTGTTTTATCTATTCGTTTTGACATTAAGGTCCACAGAATGAGAGGCCTGCTCTGCCGGAAAATGTTATGACCATTTGTATATTCGCTGTCCCATTGACTCTGAATCCATTGCAAGCATTTGTTTTGCATGAAAAACATCCCTTGGGCTAAATGTCTGCCCCACAAAACTGTGAAAAGTGATGATGAGTCATCAAAAGAAAAGTGAAAAAAGTGATATAACTTTTCACAGTTTTGGGAGGCCGAAATTTAGCTTTTGGGCTTGTGGGTCCCTGACTAATTACAATATGAGGGAAACCAGAGACATGGAGCTGGTTGGGTCAGAAAGGGGTGGAGATCAGCTGTTGGCTAACCTATGGGGAGCTGGTAGGGACTGTCTTGCAGGCCCAGGAGATAGTTGATCATTGAGGACTTTCCTACACTCCAGGATCCCAGGAAAAGCACCATGGGCTTGGTGGAGTCAATCACCATTTCTGTAAGGCAAGAACAGGAGTAATTGTAATAAAACCAGTTAACAAAAGCATAAGCTGTGGGGCAGAAACCAGCTATCTTCAAAATGTTCATTTTTCTGGAAATGGGGAAAAGAGGTTTTGTCCATCATTGATAAGAACAGCTGAATGGACCTCCAAGCTCACAATTAGGTTGGAGGTCAAAAGGGGGTGGAGCCTGGAGTTGGTAAAACCAGCTAACTCCACCCCCCCCCCCCCCCCCCCCCCCCCCCCTTTGGTGGAGTTAGCTGGTTTAGCAGGTAGTTCGAGAGGATCCAATGGAGTTAACTGGTTTCATCAGAAGTCTTAAAATTTTAAGCAGGACTTTTGAGAAACAAACAAACACACAACAGCTTGAGTGCATCTCTCCATTCTGACATGTCTCCTTAACGACATGTCTCCATTCCGACACTAACCCTATCTCTTACCCTAACCCTAAACCTAACCTCTATGGAAGTGTTGCCACTCCGACAATAAGAAGTCACTGCCGGAGTGGCGACATGTCGGAATGGAGAGCGCCCCCCCCCCCCAACAGCTTCATATATTAGTTAATTGGCAGCATTGTGTGAGTATATGTGTGTATACAAAAGTATACACAAAAGGAAAGTGTGTATACAAAAGCATGGTGTGAGTATATGTGTGTATACAAAAGTTTCTGGAACTATATCTGCACTGACTCTGACCTCCAAGGACCTTCCAGGGAGGGTGCTCTTGTGCGTCTTGCGGCATCAGACACTTTATGTATATATATTTATTGCGACCGTTAGGTCGCAGTTTAGTATCAAAACCTCCACCAGCCGTCCGTCCGTCCGTCCGTCCGTCACACGTCACACCTTTGCCCTGCTCATATCTCCGCATCAGTATGACATCACACTGCTGACATCAGTATGACATCACACCGTACACAAATGACCCTTATATAAGACCGGCAAGAAACAGTGGTCTAAAACAGTGGTTGCTATGGTAACCAGTTGGTTGCTAAGGTAAAAAACATGGTTGCTATGGTAAACAGTTGGTTGCTAGGGTAAACAGTCTCTATATATGGAGTTATATGTTGTTCGTGTCCAAATATGGGGCTTGTGAGGTCAGACTTAGTGAGATTCGTCGGTTATCTCCATATATGGAGGGAGAACCAGCTTATGAGCCGATGAGTTGTGTCAGAGTCGAGATCCTGCTTGCATCTAATCTGTCGGTAGATAATGCCGGTCTTATATAAGGGTTATTTGTGTACGGTGTGATGTCATACTGATGTCAGCAGTGTGATGTCATACTGATGTCAGCAGCTATGTCTCTATATATGGAGTTATATGTTGTTTGTGTCCAAATATGGGGCTTGTGAGGTCAGACTTAGTGAGATTCGTCAGTTATCTCCATATATGGAGTGATGTGTTGGTTATCTCCATATCTGGAGATTCAACCTTCAACGATTTTGACATCTTGTTACTAATCTGTCGGTAGATAATGCCGGTCTTATATAAGGGTCATTTGTGTACAGTGTGATGTCATACTGATGTCAGCAGTGTGACAGGATATAAGCGACCAACGGTCGCTTATCTCCCGATTAGGGAGTCTTACTGGTATATATATATATATATATATATATATATATATATATATATATTATTTGTTCCCTTTCTTGTTGTACCTTGCTCTTACTGTACTTACTGTACTCTGTACTCTGTTCTTGTTTTTTCTTTTATCTTGTTCATACTTCTCTGTAACTTTGTAAATAACTTTATACTGCTGTGCTGCCTCTGGGCAACTGATTTTCCCCCTTGGGATAATAAAAGTATCTATCTATCTATCTTGAGGATGTGTGTATAAAATGCAGAATGCACCCCCAGCATATATACCTGAGATCCGTCCCAGATCGTTGTACTTGTAGGCCAGCTCCATGGGCAAGATGGATGAGCGGTAGATGTCCTGCAACTTCTCCAGGGCTAAATGACAATGAAAAAGCAGTGAAAATACGATTATGTCAGAGACCGAAAGAGGCAGCTGGAATATGTTTTTATTATTATTTCTTTCTGGAAAATAAAGTTGTTTATTTTGATCTCTTTTGTAAAGCAACTGGGTCGGACACACTGTGAAGATACAGTACAGTACAGTAGCAACTACTGGAAAAATATGCTGTTGGCGTATAGAATATGCCAAACTTTTTGCACATGTACATCTGGGATGCTCCTTTCTTTTCCTGTTGCTCTTTTGCCTTTTGAACTCCTTTATTGTCTCCACCAGCCGAAGGCATGGGGGAGAGTATGTTTTCCCCTTCGTCCGTCCGTGCGTCCGTCCGTCCGTGCGTCCGTCCGTGCGTCCGTGCGTGCGTCCTCGCAGTTTGTGTGCACCAAATCTCAGTCGCCGTTGGCCCGGTCGCTGCCAAAGTGAGCACACACATTCCCTGGTTGCCAATCTAGAACCTCTGCCTTAATTTTTTCAAATAGGCCTTTTCTAGCGCCACCTAGTGGCCGATGTTCACAAAACACATTTCTGTGCACTACTCTTACAGATTTTGTCCAAAAATCCTACAAATCGTTAGGCAGTATCTCGACAGTCATGTGATTGACACGGATCTGTCCAATTTTGCATATTCCATCCTGATTGGCCAAGATTGGCTTCCAAAATTTGTAGGATTGAGCCGTTTTGAACAAAATGTCTCAAATCCCAAACGCAAAGTGCAATTATCATGAAATTGCACACACACGTTCCCACTAGGTCGAGGAAGAAATGCCACTTCAAATTTTTGAAATCAGCCTCATGGTGGCGCTATAACAGGCCGATTTGTGGTTTTACCTATAACTCCACCGATCAGTTTCAAACTTTGTAAGCGCACTCCCTAGAGGCCAAGGATAAACCTTTGCCCTGCATTTCTCACATCAGCCTTTTATAGCGCCACCTTTGGGCCGACTTATGTAAAACACATTTTTGGATATTACTCCTTCAGATTTTCTCCAAAAATAACACAAATCAGTACACAGTATCTCTATAGTCATGTGATCAAGTCTGATCCATCTGATATTTCATATTCCATCCTGATTGGCTAATATTAGCTTCCAAAGTTTGCAGGATTACTCCGTTTTTGAACAAAATGCCTCAAATCATCAACGCAGCTTGCAATTACCGTGAAATTTGCCACACATATTCCCACTATGTCAAGGAACAAATGCTACCCTTTTCACATTGGCCTGTTATAGCGCCACCAGCAGGTAGACTTTAGCAAAATACATTTTTTGGAACACAATGCTTCAAATCATGCATGCAGCGTCCGATTGCCATGAAAGGTCTCTAAGGTGAAGAACATATGCCACCCTTTTTACATTGGCCTATTATACAGTAGCACCACCAGGATGCACGGCCTGGTGGAGACCTGTGCTCGGAAGAGCACTGCTGATAGTATTGTCTATAATTTCGTTCACAATAATAATTTCACAATATAATCTTTAAAAAATAAGTTTGAATGACTTTGGTAACAGTATTGGGGTGACATGCTCATTAATATGTTGCAGGAGATTTGTGGTATTGTACGTGATACATGTACCATTTAGGCTATATGAGTCAACTCAACAGCATGACCTGTGGAAAAGAGCAAAAACATAGCATCTGTTGAGAAAGAGAACCAAGGAAGGCAGAACTGGACAAGTAAAGCTTATGTCAGTTGAGAGAAAGTGTTTCAAAGTGTCCAATAGTAACAAAACAATAACAACAAAATTATAATAACACTAATCATAATCCATGATCTGCAGCCTCTCCATCAGACCTCCTCTGCATTAAACTTTGTGACACTGCATTCCTTTCAATCCTGTCATGTCCGGTCATGCCCTTCATTAATCACTCATCATGCACATAATTATCTGTTTTGACACGCCTTTTCCATTGTTGGCACACCTTCGTTCTCATCGACATGTACCTGTTCACCTTCATCGTAACCACAACTATTAAAGATACGTTGACAAACTAGTTTATCTGGTAGAACTTAATGTCTGTGTGTCCTCAAGTAACTCTGTCCTCTGAAAAGCCAAGCCACCTGTCTACTGTATATAATAATAATAAACATATGCAGTATAATACCCTTTGCAGCTAAGTGGCCCTTTTGCTCCTGCAATGTAAGATGGAAGCACTGTCGGTACTGATAAAACTCAATTATTGAATTATTGAAATCCCAAACATGTAATATACTTGGACCATGCCACATTTAATGCCTGTCTCTGTCTCAGGACTGCCCCCTAGCCTATTTTCCGTGAGCGGCCCCGTACCACGGTCAGTTTGACAAGCTTCTGACAAGCTGACAAGCTGACTTTTTATTTTATTTTCCGTTCTAGTCTTTTTACACAGCTGCGAACTCAATATGAAAATGCAGATATTCATTCAACCTGGGACCTGTATCCAAAAAAGATGCGGACTGGGTCATAAATACGCGTCTCTGTGAGTCAATATCGCTGTATATAGTTTAGCGGAGTCAGAGCAACTTGTTTAAAAGTCCCCTAAAACTGAGATCATTTTATTCTGCCCCTTCCACCATCCGCTTTCAGTCACACCTTGGTAATCTGTCCAATAATGTCAAGCCTTCAGCCCGCAACCCATGGGTGTGATGTTCAGGGGTCATCAACATGTCCGTACATGGACAAACATGTCTGTGGCAAGACCTGTCTGTGTCCGTGGCACATTTTATATTGTCTATAATTTGGTTCACAATAATAATTTCACAATATAATCTTTAAAAAATAAGTGTGAATAACTTTGGTAACAGTTAGGCCGTATTGCATTATAAGGAAAAGTGCTTAGAAAATGAATTTCGTTCCCACGTCTGGGCACTACTCATTCAATGCATTTTTGCATTGACAATACCCCTGTGGACTTTGGGTTAAAAGTTCTCCGCACAAAACCTGCACGACTTTTGTCACCAGCCAGAATTGTATATAAAAGTGAATAACAAAAAAACGAAAATCTTGTGCTGCTGTTTTTGCTTGTAAAATGTACTATATTTTTATTATTATTTTTAGATGTGGTTTGCTGTTATTATATAGTTTTTTTATATACGACTGCATTGTCTGAAGGATGCCAAACAAAAACTAATTTTACTCTTATGTACCTACCTGTACAAAAGACGTAACAATAAAGTACAACCTTGAACCTTGAACCTATGAAAAGCGCTATATAAGTGTGCTGTAATTATTATTATAATAAAAAATGCTGTTAGCTACCCATCAGATAAACAAACAGTTCAGGCCCTCTAACTCAGTGGTTCTCAACCTGTGGGTCGGGACCCCCAGGAGGGTCACTATCTCAGACACTATCTCATTCTAACCTGTATGGAATGGTGTGTCCTCCTTATAATCCAACTGCAGCATTTCATCAATGTGAGATCTGTCTCTGAGGATGGAGGGGGCATCTTTTTCCTTCTCTGTAAAAAAAAAAGAAAAAAAAAAAAACACATTAGAAACTAGAAGCAGTGCTCTTCCGAGCACAGGTCTCCACCAGGCCAGGCGTCCTGGTGGTGCTATAATAGGCTTGGCATGAGGCTGATTTGAACATTTTGTAGTGTAATTTCTTCCTTGGCCTTTTGCGAATGTGCGTGCACAATTTCATTACAACTGCACTCTGTGTTTGATTTGAGGCATTTTGTTCGAAACGGATCAATCCTGCAAAGTTTGGAGGCCAATCTTAGCCAATCAGGATGGAATATTTAATATGGGACAGATCTGTCTTGATCATATGATATGATTGTAGACATACTGTGTACTGATTTGTGTTAATTTTGGGTAAAATCTGAAGGGGTAATATCCAAAAATGTGTCCTACATAAGTCGGCCTCCTGGTGGCGCTATAAAAGGCTGATGTGAAAAATGCAAGGAAAGGGTTTTTCCTTGGTCTATAGGGAGTGCGCTTAAAAAGTTTGAAACTGATCGGTGGAGTTATAGGTAAAAGTACGAATCGGCCTGTTATAGCGCCACCATGAGGCTGATTTAAAAATTTAAGTGGCATTTCTTCCTCGGGCTAGTGGGAACGCGTGTGCGCGATTTCATGTTAATTGCACTCTGCGTTTGTGATTTGAGGCATTTTGTCCAAAATGGACCAATCTTACAACTTTGAAAGCCAATCTCAGCCAATCAAGATGGAATATGGACAATCAGACAGATCTGTTTCAATCACATGACTGTAGAGATACTGTCTACCGATTTGCGTGATTTTTGGACAAAATCTGTAGGAGTAGTGTACAGAAATGTGTTTTGCAAACATCGGCCTCATGGTGGCGCTAGAACAGGGCCATTTGAAAAATGTGGGGCAGAGGTTCTGAATTGGCATCCAGGGAGTGTGTGTGCTCATTTTGGCAGCGACCAGGCCAACGGCGCCGGAGATTAGCTGGTAACAAACTCGGAGGACGGACGCACGCACGCACGCACGCACGGACGGCGGACGCACGGACGGACGGACGGACAGGGGCGAAAACATACTCTCCCCCTGCCTTCGGCTGGTGGAGACAATTAATTTGTTAAAAGTTGAAAGCTTATGACCTTTTTCAAATATCTGTATCAAAGACAATTGATACGGACGGATGCTTGGCAATACCATCACCCTTTGCTATTCAATTTCAACCTTTTTGCAGACATGACATGTTTCAGCTTAATTCAAGATAAACTAGTTTAGTAACGTTTAGATAAACTGTAATTTATTATTCTTTTTGAACCAGGCCTGTGCAACAAATCTGACACTTTTGTACACTATCAAATACTAGATCTGAAATACTGCTATCCCTGAGCACAGTACAGTATTATATTAAAGCTATACTGTGTAAGTTGCTAAACTAGTGGTCAGTAGCGGTATTGCTTTTTTCAGCCGTTTTTCGCCCGGAGTCGTCGCAGACCACCGCCGCGGACCACCGGAGCGGCGCCGCAAACCACCGCGACCGATACAAATCCGTGGAGGGGTAGAATGCATGGTAGAAAGTAATTTTCTGGCCAGGATTTGGGGATTAAGAGGTTAAGAATCCTTCACCATGGTAAACACTGTAGCTGAGCGAGGCTACTTCCTGAAGACACAGCAGATAAGCTGTGATTGGCCGGTAGTGTATCATGTGTGTATGATCCGCGATGTGATTGGCCAACGTATACACAATGTATACGTGACGTTATTTTTCCGCGAAAACCGGACCCCGGCCAGGATCATAGAAAACAAAGAGAAGGCTTTAGAAGCTGAAAATAACGGAGTGGGTGTTCTAAAACTTTAGCGATTTAATAGTTAGGACAATTTTAAGATTTGTTTTATAAAAAAAGTTACATGGTATAACTTTAACCTAACCTCGCCAGCCTGGTGTTCACAACAGGCCGTTTGGTTTCCGCCTAGCGCGGAAACTACTAGAAGAAGCGACGTTGCTTTGATTTGGTTCCCTCCTTTTGTTTCCCCAATCCCTATTAAAATGCTCGAGTATCCTAGTGTAGTCTTGCCAGTTGCTACGAGTTGGACTAAAAGATGCATATACCAAACGATTTTTGGTATCACTTCACGAAAGTGAAGTGATCCCAGAGGACCCAGACTAATATTAACCCAACCATAAAGATACATATCATGCCACTGTCTCTACAATATCACCATCTACTGTAAGTACACATACAATAAATGCAAGTAGAGTGCAGATGTCACTGTAGTGAGAAAGCATCTAGAGATACCAACCCAGGTAACTTAAAACACTTACCTTCTGTGGCCTGCAAGAGCATCATGGAGACAAAGCAGATTGAAACGAAACCTTTCATGATGGCTGAGTTCAGGAGAACTGTGACATGTATGTATGCCTTGTCAGACGCAGACTATTATACTGCTGTAAAGCTAAAGAGATTAACCTCTGATACCAGCAGTGTGACGTACTAATGCACAGAACAGGAAAAACATGTCTACCACCAGCTTTGAGTCTGCCTTCTGAGCATCAGAGAACCGCAGCATACTTTCACTTTCAATTTATTGTGCAGGGATCGTTTCTGAGAAAGGGGGAGGAGGAGGAGGGGAGGAAGACAATGTTCTTTTCTGGACAATGTAACTGAACAAAGGTTCCCCAATAGGTACAGGTTCACTGCAGAATGAACAGAACCAGATGTGACGAATCAAAAGTGTCAAGTTTATTCAACATATACTAGGGACTCAGTCAGGTTAAAATACAAAGGGAAAGGGTGCCCGCTGGCCTAGTGGTCAAGGCGCATACCACATACTAGGCTATGATGCCTGCTGGTGTCGCCGGTTCGATTCCCGATCTAGATCGCCACATGTCATTCCCATCTCTCTCCCCATTTCTTGTCAGTCTACTATTCTATCAAATAAAGGCATAAAAAGCCCAAAAAAAAATCTTAAAAAAAAAAAAAAAAATACAAAGGGAAAGAGGGGTTATTTTACAAGAAATCTTGTGAAATAAAATGTCGCCAACCAATCATCAAGGACGATGATACACGAAAGAAGAAGATAAACGGGAAGTCAAGATCCTAAAATGGGACCAAGGGTCTAACAGGCGATAAGGCTTCAGGGCCTAATAAAGGGCCTCTAACGTTAAAGGCCCTTTATTTAGATGGTCTTATTTGCTGTGTAGGATTAGGTTGGAGTCTAACCTAATCCTACACAGCAAATAAGAAAATTGAAATGACATAAAGACGCAAAACCAAAAGAAAATCAAATGATTAGCTTAATGTGAAACGGTGTTTTCTCACTCAACAGTAAACAAACCACCATACAAATTAAGTGTATAGAAGGTATGCACATTTCTAAAGTGACTTTTTAATACCTCTAGAATGACAAATTAAACCTTGGCCAAATTGTCCAATATTAGAGGCAGAACGCGAGGCGTTGTGAGCATGTAGATCTGCTATTTTCACAATAGAGCCGTGTTATACAAAATGTAATGCCTTAGTGCTTGTCAGGGTGGAGGGGTCCCCAGTTAAAATATGATTATTTTGGGGGTCACAGCCTGAAAAGGTTGAGAACCACTGTTCTAGAAGACAGTGTTTTCTTGTTCCACATTTTAAGCACATCATTAACCATAGAGCACATGAAAACAATAGGCCATTTGTGAGCTTGTGGTTGTCATATATTTGTTTACTTTTGTTTATAATATTTTACAGATAGGCTTTTCAGAGCAATCCACATCAAACAAACAATTAGGGACATAGATAAAACATGTTAAAATCTACTTTTTGGGGGTGTTGTTAAGAAGCAAGAGTGCAGTGGTGAGCCCAGCATGTGTTAACAACCTGGTAGACCACAGAACATGTATCTTACATCTACCAGGTCTACCAGGTATCTGTATGCAAGTCTCTGCTGACATGATTAACATTACGATTCTCACATTATATTAGACAACATTCAAGGTTCAAGGTAGTCTTTATGGTTACATCTTGTGTACAGGTACATAAGAGTAAAACCTTTTTGGCTTCCATCAGGCAATGTAGCAGTATGTATAATAACAATAATAACAACAGCAGAAACAAATAAGAATAACAATATAATAAAATGTGCATAAAAATAGCATTTTTCTACCCCCAGCAGTTACTACCTAACTTTGTCTAAACAACTTCACAGTGTATTCTGTGTTCAACAGGTTAGTACATTCAACTTCACAGTACTAGCCCTTACCCGTTCAAAGATATGAGCTCCGAAATGATGTGCAGTGTGTGGGTTATGGGATGTGCACTGTGCACACAGTATATGAGGGATGGAAAGTAACTTTAACTGGTGCTTGCATGCTAATATGTAGGAGCATCAATGTAAGAAATACCCGTTCCATTTAACGGCTACAGAGATACTGTGTACCGATCTGCATGATTTTTGGACAACATCTGTACAGGGCCAGAACCCCCCCCCCCCCCCCCCCCCCCCTGCACACACACACACACACACTCCCCCCCCCCCCGTGTGTGTGTGTGTGTGTGTGTGTGTGTGTGTGTGTGTGTGTGTGTGTGTGTGTGTGTGTGTGTGGGTTTGTGTGTGATTGTGCATGGCCTGAACAACAGCGCCCCTCCCTTAACATGTGTGGTCACAAAAGGTACTGTAGGCTAAATAGATATAGATACACCATAAAAATGCTAATATACAGCATATGATTTGTGAAAGTGACAAACGGGCTTCACAGTTATGTCAGGTGTGTTCATATGCTATTGGTGATGCGATTTCAGATCAATTGCTCCAGCCACTGAGGAGAAACGCTGTGACAGACAGACACTCACTCAGACACTCACTCAGACAGACATTCGCTAAATTATATGTTAGATATTCTATGTAGAGTATATGTGCTGTTCAAGCACACTAGTGCAAGAAAGGGACGGGTGGGGTGTAGCAGTTCCCCTTTCCCTGGATCGTTCTCGTTCTTGACAGTTCGTTCATGTGCCTGATTGTGCGTGGAAAGATTTTTTTTTGCATTCTGTTGCTAGTAGCTGCGACATAGTGGTTTTCCAGGCAAAATCTTAAAATGAATGTAATTAATGTAACATAAGCTAATGTAGGTTGAAGGTTGTAGGCATACATGTTTGCATGTCAAGATAGTTGACATACACTGTTGTAAATAGGCCTTATTCCTTGGAATTCCGTGGCTTATGCCAATGCCGGTTTTTCGAGCTCGCTGTATCTTCAGGAGAAGCTGGTCATTGACTGTCAAATACTGCAGATCAAATATCATCAAATCATTTCACAATCCTTAAGCATTGAGTTGCCTCATCTTTCATTCATGCATTACCGTCCTATTTTAAAATTGCCTGATGGTCGACGGTCGACGCCACAAACGTGACTGTTTGTGAGCCCCACCGAACTTGGCATAAACACTGTTCAGGGGTCTGCCATGAGAATAGCCACACCAGGGGCCATGTGTGGCCACCAGGGGCCCAATCAGGTGAGCCAAAGTGGCCATGTGTGGCCCCCAAGGACCTCAAGGGGGTCCCAAGCACGGATGCTCTAATCCGTGACCAATCTTGGCAGAAACACTGTTCAGGCTTCTGACATGAGAATTGTCACACCAAAGAAATCTAAATTGCACACATATGGGGCACTACAGCAGTATTAAAGCGTTTAACTTAGCTCGGTGACCATTGCACTGATCAGCTCAATATAGGACTAGATTGGAAGGTGTCCTGAGAATCTAGTATTCAAAAGATAGCTAACATAACAAATACACTCCTCCCCACTTCACACTATTTCAAATGTTACTCAGATTTGACTAAATAAATAGAGATAATAGAGCTAAAATGGTAAATGGTAAATTTATATAGCGCTTTTATCCAAAGCGCTTTACATAGATTGTGCATTACATTCACCCATTCACGCACACATTCATACACCGGTGGCAGAGGAAAACATGCAAGGCACCAACCAGCTCACCGGGAGCAATGTGGGGTTCAGAGTCTTGCCCAAGGACCCTTCGACATTAACTCAGGGGGAGCCCGGATTCGAACTGGGAACCCTTCGGGAACCCTTCGTGCTGTAATAACGGTTTCTCTACCCCTGGGCTATGCCGCCCCAGCTAAAGGCAAAGATGCGGTAACGCGTTTGTGCAATAACTCCAGCTAGAACCAAAGATATTGCAAGCATCTGGTCAGCAGCTCAGCTTTTTTGATAGTGGTTCTTTAGTTTCTCACCACAGCCGGTAACCTCACAGGAGCCCAGGCCGGAATGCTTGTCAGCCTTGATGCTGCTGAGGAGGTCAGATAGCTCATGTGCGATTGCATTCTCAAGCTTTTCCATTAGACAGTCTCCCCCAAAGTAGGAGCAGTGAGACTTCAGTACTTTGAAATCAGTGATCTGATTGATGCTGAAGAAATCACGGTAAGTATTGTGGTTGGGTAGGTCATATTGGTTAACATTGGTCATTCTCAGGATGGATTTGAATATGTCGAACCTGTCTGGGTCATCCACTATCTCCTTGAAGACCAGCATGGGATCACTGAAGAAACTCAGAATGAAACCAGGCTTATAATCTTCGAATGCTTTAATATAACGGTCAACAAGGAGGGCATGGATGCGCACACGGATGCCATGCTGGCGGATGAAGGCGATCTTGTTCTCCAGGCGGTTTACAATCACCTTGTTGAGGTCCTCCAGCAGGGAGATTTCTTCCCGCTTGAAGAGCTCAGAGCTGGTGTTAGGTTGGTAGGCGTACTGCCAGAAGGAGCTGACGTAGACTCGGGGAGGCTCTACCACCTTGATGTGGGGAGATAAGCTCCAGAACAGGGCTCCATAAACCCTCATCAATTCCTGTGTGTCCAGTGTGTCAGCCTTGTTGAGGATGATGCGGATCTGGGACTCGTGGCCCTTCAGCTGCTTCTCCAAGAGCATCTCCAGCTCCAGCCCCACGTCCAGCTTGGTTGGGTCAAACAATATAAAGATCAGGTCAGCACGGTCAATGAACCACTGGCAGACATCGTTGAAGGGGTAGCCTGGATGAACAAAGAGAAATAGTCTATATCACTGCTAGAACTGGAGAGCCCTGTGAGTTTGTACGTTCTCACAGCACGCCAGTAATCCAATTGCCATATCTCTCATGGGTCTGGTCTGTGAACAGGTTACTTTCCCCTTTCAATTTGCATACAATTCTGACCCAGATTATAGCCACGGATTATAGCCACAGGAAGGTGAGGTGCCGCCTGCTTCAGCTTCCTCTTGGTTCACATCAGCGAGGGCCTGATCTAACACCATTGTTAAGGTAGGAAGACAATTACTATCTGCTTAGTATGGATGATACTCTACTCACGACTGCAAGCAAGGCTCTACAGAGAGAATGGGAAGAAATAACTAACAGTAACATCATTCTTTAAAATGAGCTGCTTTAGTTGTCTACAGTATATTGGGGGGTCGCAAGGGCCCAAATGACAAAGGCCTTAATAAAATCAAATTCAAATTGAGTCTCACCTCTCTCTTGCTGCTTGCGGTTTTCTATAATTCCAGGTGTGTCTACAAAGGTGACATGTTCCAGCAGCTTGTGGGGCAGCTCAATACCTGTCAGCCTTTTCAGAAAGTTCTGGCCAAACTTCTCTAGATGCGAGAAAGGACGGGAACTGTCTGCTGCCATGACCATACCCTCCACTTTGCCGGCCTTCTCCCCGTGCATGATTATAGTAAAGTCAGAGGTAGTGGGTTGAGCACCTGAGGACACATGTTGAACAAATTTAGCCGGGGACCCAGTCACACAAAATGTGAGATGACCTGTGATTTCTTGCCGTACTTTTTATTTCTATTTTATCTATTCGTTTTGTCATTAAGGTCCACAGAATGAGAGGCCTGCTCTGCCTGAAAACATTGTGAAAAAAAGTTATGACCATTTGTATATTCGCTGTCCCCTTGACTCTGAATCCATTGCAAGCATTTGTTTTGCATGAAAAACATCCCTTGGGCTAAATGTCTGCCCCCCAAAACTGTGAAAAGTGATGAGTCATCAAAAGAAAAGTGAAAAAAAGTGATATCACTTTTCACAGTTTTGGGATGCCGAAATTTAGCTTTTGGGCTTGTGGGTCCCTGACTAATTACAATATGAGGGAAACCAGAGACATGGAGCTGGTTGGGTCAGAAAGGGAGAGACAGCCGCTGGCCGCCGCGTCCACGTCCATGGACGCGGCCGTGGACGCGTCCATGGACGCGGACGCGAAAAAAACGTCCGTGGACGCGAGGCCGCGTCCACGGACGCAAACGGCCGGCCGTCCCGGCCGTGGACGCGGCCGTGGACGCAGACGGCCGGGGACGCGGCCGTGGACGAGGCCGCGGACGTGGACGCAAACGGCCGGACGGTCCATGGACGAGGCCGCGAAAAAAAGGCAGCGAAAAAAGAAAAAAAAGGTGTCTATTGTATGTATTTTTTGATGGAGAATTCAAATATGACCTTCTTTTTTGCATAGGACAACTCTAACCTGCATCAATTGGTATTTTATAATTGCCAATTGTACCCTATCCATCTGAAAAACAAATTGGATGTCTATTGTATGTATTTTTTGATGGAGAATTCAAATATTACCTTCTTTTTGGAATAGGACAACTCTAACCTGCATCAATTGGTATTTTATAATTGCCAATTGTACCCTATCCATCTCAAAAACAAATTGGATGTCTATTGTATGTATTTTTTGATGGGGAATTCAAACGTTACCTTCTTTTCTAGATAGGACAACTCTAACCTGCATCAATTGGTGCATCAACCTACTATCTATCTATCTATCTATCTATCCATCTATCCATCTATCTATCCATCTATTTATTTATACTTCACCTTTAGTCC
This sequence comes from Nannobrachium achirus, assembly GCF_963921795.1. Lineage (NCBI taxonomy): Eukaryota > Metazoa > Chordata > Actinopteri > Myctophiformes > Myctophidae > Nannobrachium > Nannobrachium achirus. Next base: position 20,941,135 of record NC_137813.1, on the reverse strand, counting down.
AGAAGAGAGTTCAGCATCAGGAACTTGCACACATGGAACTGTGTCATGACTGTGTCATGGAGCTAAAACAGGGCTATGTTAAATACTCAAAATGACTCTGATGGACCAATCAGGGTGGTGGTGGTGGGGGGAGGGATCAACAATAGACAGAAACTGGATAATGCTTTGTTAACTGTCCCACCTAAGTCCCTGCTAGTCTGAACAAACATCACCTTCCCTCTCATAACACTACTACTACTACATTTATATAAAGCTGCTCTTGCATTTGAATTCAAGTCTGACACAAGTTAAGGTTAACTTAGGTAGTATTTCCTTTTGCTGGCTTTTAGGGTCTGTGTGTGAGTGTGTAGGCTCACAAATTATTATAATTGTCATTAAGTGACTCTATCTATCTATCTATCTATCTATCTATCCATCTATCCATCTATCCATCTATTTATTTATACTTACTGTTTACATTTTCTATAAATATTTATTTCTATATAAAACTCAGTTGTGTGGAGTTATTGTGTGCCTTTTCTTGTAGCTAAAGAGTCCATTTGTTCACTAGACATTAAGTCAAGGTTACTATTTTGAGTTGAAGCTAAGTGTTTTATTGCTTTGTGGTTTAACATGATTTAAAAGGCAAATTCATTGTTATGGTTACTTTAGAAGACTGCTTTTGCATTCATGAGTTAAAAAGAGAGCCAAGCTAATTTAAAGAGTTAAGTTAAAGGAACACAAAACATGACCTAACTCGCTGCCATTGGACAGACAGTTACAACATAGGCCTACTCTTATCTTTCACAGAACAGACAATTATCATTTGTTTTATCTATTTGAGACTATGTAGCTGCTCTATGGGAAATAGAGCATTATATCAGCCTATTCAATTGATAATGACCAATGGGTGCCAGTTTCTAAGTAGTTAACCATATTAACATAACAATATATGTGGCCTAGACATGGATATTGCCCAATCAACTCGTAATCTACAGAAATGTCCACCACATCACACAGTATAAAACTTAGTAGGCTCAGTGGATTCACCTATGTTAAATCATGTCAGGTTAGTTTGGTTCAAGGTTCAAGTATAATAATTTATGAGACAAAAATGTAAACAGCACAAATGTACAATCACATCTCGGCTAGAATGATAACATAAAGTCCTGACTACTCCTTGTTATTGTGGTCCTAAATACTACAATGATTAGTTTGGATGCATTGCTTCTATCATGTCCAATTAAAAATAAATACATTACATACATACAGAAATCTGCCTTCTCCTGTATTGTATTAGTGACATTCATTATAAATAGTAAAATAACAGGACAGAGCAAAAAAGGCCTCTGTTGTGTCTTTATCTGATCACATGCAATCAGACACTCACACTGCACAGCAATATATAAACTTTATTACAGGCTCAAGGCCCACAGGGTAAGAAGACAATACATTACAAAGATAATAATTTAAAAAAAGAACAACAGAGAGTACATTCACAAAGCCCCACCGGAGCTAAAGAGGCACTCATGCCACTCATGCCAGTGTCCACTAATGGTAGACGTGTACCTGACAGAGCTACATCCAGGGTCTGTCATCAGTCTCTGGAACAATCTGAAACAATGTATCTTTCCTGTGGCTGTTATAATGAACACAAACAGATCAGAAAGTAATTTAACATACAACAATGTAAGGGATTCCTTTCTATTAAAAGCAAAATCATAACTGGGTCAAAGTTGCTTGGTTCTCCCCATATAAAGGCATGTAGGTAACAGTAACATGATATTATGTCATGAATGATAAAAGTAATGTTTAAACACTTTGATGTGTGTGAGTTTATCTGGAGACTTACTCAGTCTGTGACTTACAGAGATCTTGATGGTCTTTGGGTTCCACCCGTTCATCAGAATTGCCGCTGGTGCCGTCTAGAGATTTCATCTTCACTTGAAGTCTGGAGTCTATTATGTACAGTGTATTCTGGACAGTTGTGGACACTCTGCAACTAACCTAACCTAACACACACTATGTGTTAATGTTGATCAATATAATAATGTAAAAATACAAAGTTAAGTAGACCTAAGTAAGAAATAGTAAATACATTGTAATAATACATTGAAGGGGAAAATGTAGGAAAACAAATGCAACTCAGCATTGAATTTATGGCAAACATTTTGCTAACCCTTTCCAAATAATATACAATTAAGAAGTGGGATGTTACACTTAGTAAGAGAAAGAATTAATGAAATATTACATTTTTAAAAAGCTAGAAGACTCACCTATTATAGTAACCATGTGAATTGCTAATAATGTTATGGGTCAGATGTGTAAAGATCTATCACATTGTATTGTTCTTTTCAGACTCAACAATAATAATGATGATGTTACTTAAATGCTGATCAATGTGTGAATCTGGCTCTTATCAGGTGTGTGTTTTCTCTCCCTGTCCTGTGCTGTCCTCAGTTAAACCAAGACAGTGCTGTTGTGACCAATGTGGAAAAAGCCTTCAGCTCAATTTATTATCTCAAAGTAGACCAGAGAATTCATACCGGAGTGAAGCCATTCAGCTGTGAACAATGTGGGAAGTATTTTGCTCGGTCTGGACAATTAAAAGATCATAAGCGTTCACATACTGGAGAGAAACCTTATTGTTGTGACCAGTGTGGGAAAAGATTTGTTCAAAAGGGGATTTTAAAAGAACACCAGAGAATTCACACTAGAGAGAAGCCCTATTGCTGTGACCAGTGTGGGAAAAGCTTTACTCGATTGTCTTATCTCAAAATACATGAACGAATTCACACAGGAGAGAAACCATACAGCTGTGTCCAATGTGGGGAAAAGTTCAGTTTAATGGCTGCTCTGAAAGTACACCAGAGATTTCACACCGAAGAAAAGCCTTACTGCTGTGAACACTGTGGCAAACGTTTCACTGTAAAATCTAGCCTCGTACAACACAAGAAGATTCACACTTGAGAGAGACCTTACTGCTGTCACCAATGTGGGAAAAGGTTCACTCTGAAGACGGCTCTGAAAAGACACCTGAAAATCCACACTGGTGAGAAGCCATATACTGCTGTGTCCAGTGTGAGAAAAGGTTCAGTGATATGCATCATCTCAAAGCACACCAGAAAAATCACACTGGAAAGAAACCTTATTGCTGTGACCAGTGTGGAAAGAGCTTTCCTAGACTGGAACATATCAAAATACACCAACAAATTCACACCGGAGAGAAACCTTATATCTGTAACCAATGTGGGGAAAGCTCTGTCAGGTACACGTCTACCGTTAGAGGACACTGGCATGAGTGCCTCTTTAGCTCCGGTGGGGCTTTGTGAATGTACTCTCTGTTGTTGTTTTTTTTTTATTATTATCTTTGTAATGTATTGTCTTCTTACCCTGTGGGCCTTGAGCCTGTAATAAAGTTTATATATTGCTGTGCAGTGTGAGTGTCTGATTGCATGTGATCAGATAAAGACACAACAGAGGCCTTTTTTGCTCTGTCCTGTTATTTTACTATTTATAATGAATGTCACTAATACAATACAGGAGAAGGCAGATTTCTGTATGTATGTAATGTATTTATTTTTAATTGGACATGATAGAAGCAATGCATCCAAACTAATCATTGTAGTATTTAGGACCACAATAACAAGGAGTAGTCAGGACTTTATGTTATCATTCTAGCCGAGATGTGATTGTACATTTGTGCTGTTTACATTTTTGTCTCATAAATTATTATACTTGAACCTTGAACCAAACTAACCTGACATGATTTAACATAGGTGAATCCACTGAGCCTACTAAGTTTTATACTGTGTGATGTGGTGGACATTTCTGTAGATTACGAGTTGATTGGGCAATATCCATGTCTATGCCACATATATTGTTATGTTAATATGGTTAACTACTTAGAAACTGGCACCCATTGGTCATTATCAATTGAATAGGCTGATATAATGCTCTATTTCCCATAGAGCAGCTACATAGTCTCAAATAGATAAAACAAATGATAATTGTCTGTTCTGTGAAAGATAAGAGTAGGCCTATGTTGTAACTGTCTGTCCAATGGCAGCGAGTTAGGTCATGTTTTGTGTTCCTTTAACTTAACTCTTTGAATTAGCTTGGCTCTCTTTTTAACTCATGAATGCAAAAGCAGTCTTCTAAAGTAACCATAACAATGAATTTGCCTTTTAAATCATGTTAAACCACAAAGCAATAAAACACTTAGCTTCAACTCAAAATAGTAACCTTGACTTAATGTCTAGTGAACAAATGGACTCTTTAGCTACAAGAAAAGGCACACAATAACTCCACACAACTGAGTTTTATATAGAAATAAATATTTATAGAAAATGTAAACCGTAAGTATAAATAAATAGATGGATAGATGGATAGATAGATAGATAGATGGATAGATAGATAGATAGATAGATAGATAGATAGATAGATAGATAGATAGATAGATAGATAGATAGATAGATAGATAGATAGAGTCACTTAATGACAATTATAATAATTTGTGAGCCTACACACTCACACACAGACCCTAAAAGCCAGCAAAATGAAATACTACCTACGTTAACCTTAACTTGTGTCAGACTTGAATTCAAATGCAAGAGCAGCTTTATATAAATGTAGTAGTAGTAGTGTTATGAGAGGGAAGGTGATGTTTGTTCAGACTAGCAGGGACTTAGGTGGGACAGTTAACAAAGCATTATCCAGTTTCTGTCTATTGTTGATCCCTCCCCCCACCACCACCCTGATTGGTCCATCAGAGTCATTTTGAGTATTTAACATAGCCCTGTTTTAGCTCCATGACACAGTCATGACACAGTTACATGTGTGCAAGTTCCTGATGCTGAACTCTCTTCTGGACTAAAGGTGAAGTATAAATAAATAGATGGATAGATGGATAGATAGATGGATAGATGGATAGATGGATAGATAGATAGATAGATAGATAGATAGATAGATAGTAGGTTGATGCACCAATTGATGCAGGTTAGAGTTGTCCTATCTAAAAAAGAAGGTAACATTTGAATTCCCCATCAAAAAATACATACAATAGACATCCAATTTGTTTTTGAGATGGATAGGGTACAATTGGCAATTATAAAATACCAATTGATGCAGGTTAGAGTTGTCCTATCCCAAAAAGAAGGTAATATTTGAATTCTCCATCAAAAAATACATACAATAGACATCCAATTTGTTTTTCAGATGGATAGGGTACAATTGGCAATTATAAAATACCAATTGATGCAGGTTAGAGTTGTCCTATGCAAAAAAGAAGGTCATATTTGAATTCTCCATCAAAAAATACATACAATAGACACTTTTTTTTTTTTTTTTCTTCGCTGCCTTTTTTTCGCGGCCTCGTCCATGGACTCGTCCACGGCCGGCCGTTTGCGTCCACGTCCGCGGCCTCGTCCACGGCCGCGTCCCCGGCCGTCTGCGTCCACGGCCTCGTCCACGGCCGCGTCCACGGCCGGGACGGCCGGCCGTTTGCGTCCGTGGACGCGGCCTCGCGTCCACGGACGTTTTTTTCGCGTCCGCGTCCACGGACGCGTCCACGGCCGCGTCCATGGACGTGGACGCGGCGGCCAACGGCTCTTGCTGGAGAAAGGGTGGAGATCAGCTGTTGGCTAACCTATGGGGAGCTGGTAGGGACCGTCTTGCAGGCCCAGGAGATAGTTGATCATTGAGGACTTTCCTACACTCCAGGATCCCAGGAAGAGCACCATGGGCTTGGTGGAGGTAATCACCTTTTCTGTAAGGCAAGAACAGGAGTAATTGTAATAAAACCAGTTAACAAAAGCATAAGCTGTGGGGCAGAAACCAGCTATCTTCATGTTAATTTTTCTGGAAATGGGGAAAAGAAGTTTTGTCCATCATTGATAAGAACAGCTGAATGGACCTCCCTCCAAGCTCACAATTAGGTTGGAGGTCAAAAGGGGGTGGAGCCTGGAGTTGGTAAAACCAGCTAACTCCACCCACTTGTTTTTTTCTTTTGCTAGTTGTTTTTATCGCTCTGACTTTGGACACTGTACTATTAGGTTGTGTTAGTAGTTTTTTTTTGTATTTCTGCTTGTGTTTGACATGATGTAGAGATACTTGTTGCACTAACATTGTAGTGCAACAAGTTAGCATTGACTGTTATGGTCACTTTGATTTGGGCACTGTATTATATTGATAGTTGTGCTTACTTTGTGTATATATATTTATATATATTATTTGTTCCCTTTCTTGTTGTACCTTGCTCTTACTGTACTTGCTCTTACTGTACTCTGTACTCTGTTCTTGTTTTTTCTTTTATCTTTTTCATACTTCTCTGTAACTTTGTAAATAACCTTATACTGCTGTGCTGCCTCTGGGCAACTGATTTTCCCCCTTGGGATACTAAAGGTATCTATCTATCTATCTTGAGGATGTGTTTATAAAAAGCAGAATGCACCCCCAGCATACCTGAGATCCGTCCCTGATTGTTGTACTTGTAGGCCAGCTCCAGGGGCAAGATGGATGAGCCGTAGATGTCCTTCAACTTCTCCAGGGCTAAATGACAATGAAAAAGCAGTGAAAATACGATTATGTTAGAGACCGAAAGAGGCAGCTGGAATATGTTTTTATTATTATTTCTTTCTGCAAAATAAAGTTGTTTATTTTGATCTCTTTTGTAAAGCAACTGGGTCCTATTAATCTGTTGCACATAGAACACACTGTGAAGATACAGTACAGTACAATAGCAACTACTGGAAAAATATGCTGTTGGCGTATAGAATATGCCAAACCTTTTGCACATGTACATCTGAGGATGCTCCTTTCTTTTCCTTTTGAACTCCTTTATTTTGTCATCTTTTTTTACATCTTACTACTATTTACACCTCATTAGATTATTTTATTATTATTTTTAGATGTGGTTTCCTGTTATTATATAGTTTTTTGATATACGACTGCATTGTCTGAAGGATGCCAAATAAAAACGAATTTCACTCTTATGTACCAGTACCTGTACAAAAGACGTAACAATAAAGTACATCCTTGAACCTTAAACCTATGAAAAGCGCTATATAAGTGTGATATAATTATTATTATAATAACAAATTCTGTTTGCTACCCATCAGATAAACAAACAGTTCAGGCCCTCTAACTCAGTGGTTCTCAACCTGTGGGCCGGGACCCCCAGGAGGGTCACTATCTCAGACACTCAGACATCTCATTCTAACCTGTATGGAATTGTGTGTCCTCCTTATAATCCAACTGCAGCATTTCATCAATGTGAGATCTGTCTCTGAGGATGGAGGGGGCATCTTTTTCCTTCTCTGTTAAAAAAAAAGAAAAAAAAACACATTAGAAACTGGTGGTGCTATAATAGGCTTGGCATGAGGCTGATTTGAACATTTTGTAGTGTAATTTCTTCCTTGGCCTTTTGCAAATGTGCGTGCACAATTTCATTACAACTGCACGGTGTGTTTGATTTGAGGCATTTTGTTCGAAACAGATCAATCCTGCAAAGTTTGGAGGCCAATCTTAGCCAATCAGGATGGAATATTTAATATGGGACAGATCTGTCTTGATCATATGACTGTAGATATACTGTGTACTGATTTGTGTTAATTTTGGGTAAAATCTGAAGGGGTAATATCCAAAAATGTGTCTTACATAAGTCGGCCTCCTGGTGGCGCTATAAAAGGCTGATGTGAAAAATGCAAGGAAAGGGTTTTTCCTTGGCCTATAGGGAGTGCGCTTACAAAGTTTGAAACTGATCGGTGGAGTTATAGGTAAAAGCACGAATCGGCCTGTTATAGCGCCACCATGAGGCTGATTTAAAAAATTTGAAGTGGCATTTCTTCCTCGGCCTAGTGGGAACGTGTGTGCGCGATTTCATGTTAATTACACTCTGCGTTTGTGATTTGAGGCATTTTGTCCAAAATGGACCAATCTTACAACTTTGAAAGCCAATCTCAGCCAATCAGGATGGAATATGGACAATCAGACAGATCCGTTTTGATCACATGACTGTAGAGATACTGTCTACCGATTTGCGTGATTTTTGGACAAAATCTGTAGGAGTAGTGTACAGAAATGTGTTTTGCAGAACGGGGCCATTTGAAAAATGTGGGGCAGAGGTTCTGAATTGGCATCCAGGGAGAGTGTGTGCTCATTTTGGCAGCGACTGGGCCAACGGCGCCGGAGATTAGCTGGTAACAAACTCGGAGGACGGACGCACACACGCACGGACGGATGGACGCACGGACGGACAGGGGCGAAAACATACTCTCCCCCTGCCTTCGGCTGGTGGAGACAATTAAAATGTTAAAAGTTGAAAGCTTATGACCTTTTTCAAATATCTGTATTAAAGACAATTGATACGGACGGATGCTTGGCAATACCATCACCCTTTGCTATTCAATTTCAACCTTTTGCAGACATGACATGTTTCAGCTTAATTCAAGATAAACTAGTTTAGTAACGTTTAGATAAACTGTAATTTATTATTATTTTTGAACCATGCCTGTGCAACAAATCTGACACTTTTGTACACTATCAAATAACAGATCTGAAATACTGCTATCCCTGAGCACAGTACAGTATTATATTAACCTAACCTCGCCAGCCTGGTGTTCGTTCACAACAGGCCGGTTGGTTTCCGCCTAGCGCGGAAACTACTAGAAGAAGCGGCGTCGCTTTGATTTGGTTCCCTCCTTTTGTTTCCCCAATCCCTTAAAATGCTTGAGTATCCTAGTGTAGTCTTGCCAGTTGCTACGAGTTGGACTAAAAAATGCATATACCAAACGATTTTTGGTATCACTTCACGAAAGTGAAGTGATCCCAGACTAATATTAACCCAACCATAAAGATACATATCATGCCACTGTCTCTACAATATCACCATCTACTGTAAGTACACATACAATAAATGCAAGTAGAGTGCAGATGTCCACTGTAGTGAGAAAGAATCTAGAGATACCAACCCAGGTAACTTAAAACACTTCAGCCCCCTTACCTTCTGTGGCCTGCAAGAGCATCATGGAGACAAAGCAGATTGAAACGAAACCTTTCATGATGGCTGAGTTCAGGAGAACTGTGACATGTATGTATGCCTTGTCAGACGCAGACTAATATACTGCTGTAAAGCTAAAGAGATTAACCTCTGATACTGGCAGTGTGACGTACTAATGCACAGAACATGAACACATAGGCTAGTCGATGTCTACCACCAGCTTTGAGTCTGCCTTCTGAGCATCAGAGACACTGTTATCAGACTGCAGCATACTTTCACTTTCAGTTGTGCAGGGATCGTTTCTGAGAAATGGCCTGATTTCCGGTAAAGCTCAGCATGTTTATATGATGTACAGAAGGGGGAGGAGGAGGAGGAGGGGAGGAAGACAATGTTCTTTTCTGGACAATGTAACTGAACAAAGGTTCCCCAATTAGGTACAGGTTCACTACAGAATGAACAGAACCAGAAGCTGATGTGACGAATCAAAAGTGTCAAGTTTATTCAACATATACTAGGGACTCAGTCAGGTTAAAATACAAAGGGAAAGAGGGGTTATTAATTATACAAGAGATTTTGTGAAACAAAATGTCGCCAACCAATCAAGGACGATGATACACGTAAGAAGAAGACAAAGGGGAAGTCAAGATCCTAAAATGGGACCAAGGGTCTAGCAGGCGATTAGGCTTCAGGGCCTAATGAAGGGCCTCTAACGTTAAAGCCCTTTATTTAGATTTAGATGTTCTTATGTGCTGTGTAGGATTAGGTTAGAGTTAGAGTCTAACCTAATCCTACACAGCAAATAAGACAATCGAAATGACATAAATACACAAAACCAAAAGAAAACCAAATGATTAGCTTAATGTGAAACAGTGTTTTCTCACTCAACAGTAAACAAACCACCATACAAATTAAGTGTATAGAAGGTATATGCACATTTCTAAAGTGACTTTTTAATACCTCTAAAATGACAAATTAAACCTTGGCCAAATTGTCCAATATTAGAGGCAGAACGCGAGGCGTTGTGAGCATGTAGATCTGCTATTTTCACAATAGAGCCGTGTTATACAAAATGTAAAGCCTTAGTGCTCGTCAGTGTGGAGGGGTCCCCAGTTAAAATATGATTATTTTGGGGGTCACAGCCTGAAAAGGTTGAGAACCACTGTTCAGCTCATTCATTGCCTTTTCAAAATGGCCCCCAAGTTCCTCACTGCCACGTTCCTAAATTTCTAGTGCACGGATCAATTTCTAGTTCACGGATTGTGCACACCCATGCCTAGATCATGCACCATATGTGTAGTACATTTTCACAGCTTTCAAACAAAAAAATCTGCTTGGAAATTCAGGCATTCATGAGATAGAAGCCTTCAAAGTCTTCAAATGTAAACAAACATGGCTGCCATTTTGAAAGATGTGTTTGTTATGGGGCTAAACATGCAAATGTTTTTATTATTTTTTATTTTTTAAGCAGGAAAACTTGGGAAACTTGGGCCATGGCAGTCTGGGGGCCTGGCTATGAATGAGCTAGAAGACAGTGTTTCTTGTTCCACATTTTAAGCACATCATTAACCATATAGCACATGAAAAAAATAGACCATTTGTGAGCTTGTGGTTGTCATATATTTGTTTACTTTTGTTTATAATATTTTCCAGATAGGCTTTCCAGAGCAATCCACATCAAACAAACAATTAGGGACATAGATAAAACATGTTAAAATCAACTTTTTGGGGGTGTTGTTAAGAAGCAAGAGTGCAGTGGTGAGCCCAGCATGTGTTAACAACCTGGTAGACCAACACGTATCTTACATCTAGGTATCTGTATGCAAGTCTCTGCTGACTTGATTAACATTAAGATTCTGACATTATATTAGACAACATTCAAGGTTCAAGGTAGTCTTTATGGTTACATCTTGTGTACAGGTACATAAGAGTAAAACCTTTTTGGCTTCCTTCAGGCAATGTAGCAGTATGTATAATAACAATAATAACAACAGCAGAAACAAATAAGAATAACAATATAATAAAATGTGTATAAATGTTTGGCCATTTTTCTACCCCCCAGCAGTTACTACCTAACTTTGTCTAAACAACTTCACAATGTATTCTGTGTTCAAAAGGTTAGTACATTCAACTTCACAGTATATTCTATGTGCAGTTCAAGCACACTAGTGCAAGAAAGGGACGGGTGGGGTGGGTGGGGTCTAGCGGTTCCCCTTTCCCTGGATCGTTCTCGTTCTTGACAGTTCGTTCATGTGCCTGATTTTGCGTGGAAAGATTATTATAATTTTTTTGCAATCTGTTGCTTGTAGCTTTGAGACTGCAACATAGTCGTTTTCCAGGCAAAATCTTAAAATGAATGTAATTAATGTAACATAAGCTAATAGGTTGAAGGTTGTAGGCAAACATGTTTGCATGTCAAGATAGTTGACATACACTGTTGTAAATAGGCCTTATTCTTTGGAATTCCGTGGCATATGTCGATGCCGGCCGTAGCTTATGCCGATGCCGGTTTTCGAGCTCGCCGTATCTTCAGGAGAAGCTGGTCGTTGACTGTCAAATACTGCAGATCAAATATCATCAAATCATTTCACACTCTTCATATTAATCCTTAAGCATTGAGTTGCCTCATCTTTCATTCATGCATTACCGTCCTATTTTAAAATTGCCTGATGGTCGACGGTCGACGCCACAAACGTGTTTGTGAGCCTCACCGAACTTGGCACAAACACTGTTCAGGGGTCTGCCATGATAATAGCCACACCAGGGGCCATGTGTGGCCACCAGGGGCCCAATCAGGTGAGCCAAAGTGGCCATGTGTGGCCCCCAAGGACCTCAAGGGGGTCCCAAGCACGGATGCTCTAATCCGTGAACAATCTTGGCAGAAACACTGTTCAAGCTTCTGACATGAGAATTGTCACACCAAAGAAATCTAAATTGCACACATATGGGGCACTACAGCAGTATTAAAGCAGTGTTTAACTTAACTCGGTGACCATTGCACTGATCAGCTCAATATAGGACTAGATTGGAAGGTGTCCTGAGAATCTAGTATTCAAAAGATAGCTAACATAACAAATACACTCCCCACAGATTTGACTAAATAAATAGAGACTAGCCCTTACCCGTTCAAAGATATGAGCTCCGAAATGATGTGCAGTGTGTGGGTTATGGGATGTGCACTGTGCACACAGTATATGAGGGATGGAAAGTAACTTTAACAGGTGCTTGCATGCTAATATGTAGGAGCATCAATGTAAGAAATACCCGTTCCATTTAACGGCTACAGAGATACTGTGTACCGATCTGCATGATTTTTGGACAACATCTGTAACAGGGCCAGAACCCCCCCCCCCCCCCCCCCCCCCCACCGCCTGCACACACACACACACTCCCCCCCCCCCCCCGTGTGTGTGTGTGTGTGTGTGTGTGTGTGTGTGTGTGTGTGTGTGTGTGTGTGTGTGTGTGTGTGGGTTTGTGTGTGATTGTGCATGGCCTGAACAACAGCGCCCCTCCCTTAACATGTGTGGTCACAAAAGGTACTGTAGGCTAAATAGATATAGATACACCATAAAAATGCTAATATACAGCATATGATTTGTGAAAGTGACAAACGGGCTTCACAGTTATGTCAGGTGTGTTCATATGCTATTGGTGATGCGATTTCAGATCAATTGCTCCAGCCACTGAGGAGAAACGCTGTGACAGACAGACACTCACTCAGACACTCACTCAGACAGACATTCGCTAAATTATATGTTAGATAATAGAGCTAAAGGCAAAGATGCGGTAACGCGTCTGTGCAATAACTCCAGCTAGAACCAAAGATATTGCAAGCATCTGGTCAGCAGCTCAGCCTTTTTGATAGTGGTTCTTTAGTTTCTCACCACAGCCGCTAACCTCACAGGAGCCCAGGCCAGAATGCTTGTCAGCCTTGATGCTGCTGAGGAGGTCAGGTAGCTCATGTGCGATTGCCTTCTCAAGCTTTTCCATTAGACAGTCTCCCCCAAAGTAGGAGCAGTGAGACTTCAGTGCTTTGAAATCAGTGATCTGATTGATGCTGAAGAAATCACGGTAAGTATTGCGGTTGGGTAGGTCATATTGGTTAACACTGGTCATGCTCAGGATGGATTTGAAGATGTAGAACTTGTCTGGGTCATCCACTATCTCCTTGAAGACCAGCATGGGATCACTGAAGAAACTCCGAAAGAAACCAGGCTTATTCTCTTTGAATGCTTTAATATAACAGTCGACAAGGAGGGCATGGATGCGCACGCGGATGCCATGCTGGCGGATGAAGGCGATCTTGTTCTCCAGGCGGTTTACAATCACCTTGTTGAGGTCCTCCAGCAGGGAGATTTCTTCCCGCTTGAAGAGCTCAGAGCTGGGGTTAGGTTGGTAGGCGTACTGCCAGAAGGAGCCGACGTAGACTCGGGGAGGCTCTACCACCTTGATGTGGGGAGATAAGCTCCAGAACAGGGCTCCATAAACCCTCATCAATTCCTGTGTGTCCAGTGTGTCAGCCTTGTTGAGGATGATGCGGATCTGGGACTCGTGGCCCTTCAGCTGCTTCTCCAAGAGCATCTCCAGCTCCAGCCCCACGTCCAGCTTGGTTGGGTCAAACAATATAAAGATCAGGTCAGCACGGTCAATGAACCACTGGCAGACATCGTTGAAGGGGTAGCCTGGATGAACAAAGAGAAATAGTCTATATCACTGCTAGAACTGGAGAGCCCTGTGAGTTTGTACGTTCTCACAGCACGCCAGTAATCCAATTGCCATATCTCTCATGGGTCTGGTCTGTGAACAGGTTACTTTCCCCTTTCAATTTGCATACAATTCTGACCCAGATTATAGCCACGGATTATAGCCACAGGAAGGCTTCAGCTTCCTCTTGGTTCACATCAGCGAGGGCCTGATCTAACACCATTGTTAAGGTAGGAAGACAATTACTATCTGCTTAGTATGGATGATACTACTCACGACTGCAAGCCAAGGCTCTACAGAGAGAATGGGGAAGAAATAACTAACAGTAACAGCATTCTTTAAAATGAGCTGCTTTAGTTGTCTACAGTATATTGGGGGGTCGCAAGGGCCCAAATGACAAAGGCCTTAATAAAATCAAATTCAAATTGAGTCTCACCTCTCTCTTGCTGCTTGCGGTTTTCTATAATTCCAGGTGTGTCTACAAAGGTGACATGTTCCAGCAGCTTGTGGGGCAGCTCAATACCCGTCAGCCTTTTCAGAAAGGGCTGGCCAAACTTCTCTAGATGCGAGAAAGGACGGGAACTGTCTGCTGCCATGACCATACCCTCCACTTTGCCGGCCTTCTCCCCGTGCATGATTATAGTAAACTCAGAGGTCGTGGGTTGAGCACCTGAGGACACACGTTGAACAAATTTAGCCGGGGACCCAGTCACCCAAAATGTGAGATGACCTGTGATTTCTTGCCGTACTTTTTATTTCTGTTTAATCTATTCGTTTTGTCATTAAGGTCCACAGAATGAGAGGCCTGCTCTGCCGGAAACATTGTGAAAACAAGTTATGACCATTTGTATATTCGCTGTCCCATTGACTCTGAATCCATTGCAAGCATCTGTTTTGCATGAAAAACATCCCTTGGGCTAAATGTCTGCCCCCCAAAACTGTGAAAAGTGATGAGTCATCAAAAGAAAAGTGAAAAAAAGTGATATCACTTTTCACAGTTTTGGGATGCCGAAATTTAGCTTTTGGGCTTGTGGGTCCCTGACTAATTACAATATGAGGGAAACCAGAGACATGGAGCTGGTTGGGTCAGAAAGGGGTGGAGATCAGCTGTTAGCTAACCTATGGGGAGCTGGTAGGGACCGTCTTGCAGGCCCAGGAGATAGTTGATCATTGAGGACTTTCCTACACTCCAGGGTCCCAGGAAGAGCACCATGGGCTTGGTGGAATTAATCTCCTTTTCTGTAAGGCAAGAACAAGAGTAATTGTAATGAAACCAGTTAACAAAAGCATAATCTGTGGGGCAGAAACCAGCTATCTTCAAAATGTTCATTTTTCTGGAAATGGGGAAAAGAGCTTTTGTCCATCATTGATAAGAACAGCTGAATGGACCTCCAAGCTCACAATTAGGTTGGAGGTCAAAAGGGGGTGGAGCCTGGAGTTGGTAAAACCAGCTAACTGTTTTTTGAGCGGTGGTCACGCCGCTCCTATACGTGGCCGTGTGTGTAGAGTACGTACGTGTATGTATGTGGGTGGGTGGGTGCGTCCGTATGTAGCCTCAAGCCTGTGGTGTAGTACCTTTTCTGACCACAAATGTTAAGGGAGGGGCGCTGTTTTCAGGCCAGGCCAGACCAGGCACACACACACACGCACACACACACACACACACACACACACACACACACACACACACACACACAGGGGGGAAGGGGGGGGGGGGGGTAAACCACCGCTCAGTTCACACGGGTGTGATTTTTTCTTTTGCTAGTTGTTTTTATCGCTCTGACTTTGGACACTGCACTATTAGGTTGCATGTTAGAAGGTTTTTTTGTATTTCTGCTTGTGTTTGACATGATGTAGAGATACTTGTTGCACTAACATTGTAGTGCAACAAGTTAGAATTGACTGTTATGGTCACTTTGATTTGGGCACTTTATTATATTGATAGTTGTGCTTTAGGACACTTTATGTATATCTATTTATATATTATTATTTGTTCCCTTTCTTGTTGTACCTTGCTCTTATTGTACTTACTATACTCTGTACTCTGTTCTTGTTTTTTCTTTTATCTTTTTCATACTTCTCTGTAACTTTGTAAATAACCTTATACTGCTGTGCTGCCTCTGGGCAACTGATTTTCCCCCTTGGGATACTAAAGGTATCTACCGGTATCTTGAGGATGTGTTTATAAAAAGCAGAATGCACCCCCAGCATACCTGAGATCCGTCCCTCATCGTTGTACTTGTAGGCCAGCTCCAGGGGCAAGATGGATGAGCGGTAGATGTCCTGCAACTTCTCCAGAGCTAAATGACAATGAAAAAGCAGTGAAAATACGATTATGTCAGAGACCGAAAGAGGCAGCTGGAATAGGTTTTTATTATTATTTCTTTCTGCAAAATAAAGTTGTTTACTTTTGTAAAGCAACTGGGTCCTATTAATCTGTTACACATAGAACACACTGTGAAGATGTTTACAAAAGTAAACTGGAAAAATATTCTGTTGGTGCATAGAATATGCCAAACTTTTTGCACATGTACATCTGAGGATGCTCTTTTCTTTTCCTGTTGCTCTTTTGCCTTTTGAACTCCTTTATTTTGTCATCTTTTTTTACGTCTTACTACTATTTACACCTAGGGATGGTGGAGCTCGTTAATTTTTATTGATAATGAGCACCTTATTGATCATGCTCACCGGGATCATTGCTCCCGGTGAGCAGGTTGGTGCCTTGCATGGTTTCCTCCGCCACCGGTGTATGAATGTGTGCGTGAATGGGTGAATGTAATGCACAATCTCTGTAAAGCGATTTGGATAAAAGCGCTATATAAATGCACCATTTACCATTTATGCTTATCGAGCCGGGCTTTTATCGAGCCCACTATTGAGCATTTTCTGTTATTTTGTGGAAAGACATGAGACACTATCAATTCTGAAGTTCTTTTTAAATATATTATATATATTATATAGTATAGTTTTACAGTACTATTCATAAGTTATTAATACTAGCCTACTGTAAAATTATACTATAAATTGTATGGTATATAATATAAACTATAGGCTAACATTTTTTTGTTTGTTTTTTACAGTAATGCCTATCTATTTTTTCCATTATCTTTTTGTTTGTTTTAAGCAACAACAAAAATCTATATTTGCACTACATTTGACTAGGGCCTTCAAATACAGTACTTTAACTTAACAGACAGAAGGCAAGTAACCTTTTTATTTTTGGAAAATATTTTGAAGAAACTAAATGTGTACTGTCTCTTTAAAAGTGTAATTTATAACGCATAGTACGACGGTGTCACGCAACAAAAAAATACCCAATCAACAAGCTCACACAGCGTCTGCTCGCACCGCGTTGTGAGCTTGTATATCTGCTATTTTCGCTAGACTGAGAAGAAGTCACGCTGGCGACGCTATACGGATTCATTTGCACGGAGCGATATATTATAACTCAGCGGCGGGGATTTTGAGTATCCCAAACGGATTTATTATCAATGGAATCATTCATATTTTCAAGCACCACATACTTTGGGTGGAAGAGAACGGTTGTCGCGCTGCTGAAACAGCCGACGGCCCGACGCTGCCGTTGTTTCAATTCGTCGTCGCTGACATTCAAAGTTATTGCACTTGGGTGGGTCTTATGTGATGCACTATGGACAATTAGTGCCTCCGCATTGTCGAAGTGTTCCCTCCCGAGCATGTAACCCTGGCCGTGCTGCATATAGCCTATTATAGCATTTAGCTCTCCCCTTGTCTTTTCTAAAATGTAACCAAACTTTTTAGTGTTTCACGAGTTCAACCATTGTTCCACGGCACGCACTTGCAAGCACACAACTATCAATGACGCAATGAATGTAGCCTACCTCCCGTCCCAGGCCTCCCAGCCCCCTATAGCGGTCCATGACGTGACGTTATGACGCTTACCCGATAACAGGCTCGACAAGCAAAAAGCTTATTGATACTCGGGTCTCGATAAATTCAGAACCGGGTTTGTAATGGACCCGGTTTTCGGGCTCCATCCCTATTTACACCTCATTAGATTATTTTATTATTATTTTTAGATGTGGTTTGCTGTTATTATACGACTGCATTGTCTGAAGGATGCCAAACAAAAACTAATCTTACTCTTATGTACCTCAGTGTTGCAGTGGTCTTGGGTCGCGCGCCCCCGACGACCCATATCTTTTTTGAGCCGGGGTCTCGCACCCATCGAAGTTCACACCTCGACAACCGTTTAACAAAGAAACAAGCCTATTTGCATATCAATAGACCTGTATAGTAGGTGTCGAGCGTCGTTCGCGACCCCCCAAACATTGAATCACCACTGCACCACTGATGTACCTGTACAAAAGACGTAACAATAAAGTACATCCTTGAACCTTGAACCTATGAAAAGCGCTATATAAGTGTGATGTAATTATTATTATAATAAAACACACCCGTGTGAACTGAGCGGTGGTTCCCCCCCCCGTGTGTGTGTGTGTGTGTGTGTGTGTGTGTGTGTGTGTGTGTGTGTGTGTGTGTGTGTGTGTGTGTGTGTGTGGCCTGGACAACAGCGCCCCTCCCTTAACATGTGTGGTCAGAAAAGGTACTACACAGGCTTGAGGCTACATACAGACCCACCCACATACAAACAAACTAACTAACAAACAAACATACCTACACACACGGCCACGCTATGGAGACGGTGTGACCACCGCTCAAAAATGTTGTTAGCTACCCATCAGATAAACTAACAGTTCAGGCCCTCTAACTCAGTGGTTCTCAACCTGTGGGCCGGGACCCCCAGGAGGGTCACTATCTCAGACACTATCTCATTCTAACCTGTATCGTGGAATTGTGTGTCCTCCTTATAATCCAACTGCAGCATTTCATCAATATGAGATCTGTCTCTGAGGCTGGAGGGGGCATCTTTTTCCTTCTCTGTTAAAAAAAAAAAAAAAACACATTAGAAACTAGAAGCAGTGCTCTTCCGAGCATAGGTCTCCACCAGGCCTGGCGTCCTGGCCTGGTGTAATTTCATTACAACTGCACGCTGTGTTTGATTTGAGGCATTTTGTTCGGATCAATCCTGCAAAGTTTGGAGGCCAATCTTAGCCAATCAGTATGGAATATTTAATATGGGACAGATCTGTCTTGATCATATGACTGTAGACATACTGTGTACTGATTTGTGTTAATTTTGGGTAAAATCTGAAGGGGTAATATCCAAAAATGTGTCTTACATAAGTCGGCCTCCTGGTGGTGCTATAAAAGGCTGATGCAAGGAAAGGGTTTTTCCTTGGTCTATAGGGAGTGCGCTTACAAAGTTTGAAACTGATCGGTGGAGTTATAGGTAAAAGCACGAATCGGCCTGTTATAGCGCCACCATGAGGCTGAATTAAAAAAATTGAAGTGGCATTTCTTCCTCGGCCTAGTGGGAACGTGTGTGCGCGATTTCATGTTAATTACACTCTGCGTTTGTGATTTGAGGCATTTTGTCCAAAATGGACCAATCTTACAATTTTGAAAGCCAATCTCAGCCAATCAGGATGGAATATGGACAATCAGACAGATCCGTTTCGATCACATGACTGTAGAGATACTGTCTACCGATTTGCATGATTTTTGGACAAAATCTGTAGGAGTAGTGTACAGAAATGTGTTTTGCAAACATCGGCCTCATGGTGGCGCTAGAACAGGGCCATTTAAAAAATGTGGGGCAAAGGTT